>NC_134828.1:65748426-65809161 GCF_004210375.1 Tachypleus tridentatus | reverse complement strand
TCACAGTTACTAAAGTTATAATTGATATACTACAAAAATACCCAAGAGTAAAGTTGTGGCTATTTGATGTCCGTCAACGTTACAGTCACTAAATTTATACTGTTATACGATAAAAATACCCAAGAGTAACGTTGTGGCTATCTGATGTCATAGTTACTAAAGTTATACTGTTATAGGACAAAAACACCCAAAAGTAAAGTTGTGGCTATCTGACGTCCGTCACAGTTACTAAAGTTATTCTGTTATACGACAAAAACACCCAAGAGTAAAGTTGTGGCTATCTGACGTCACAGTTACTAAAGTTATACTGTTTTAGGAAAAAAACACCCAAGAGTAAAGTCGTGGCTATTAGATGTCCGTCAATGTTACAGTTACTAAAGCTAAACTATTATACGACAAAAATACGCAAGAGTAAAGTTGTGGCTATCTGATGTCCGTCAAAGTTACAGTTCCTAAAGTTATACTGTTATACGACAAAAATACCCAAGAGTAAAGTTGTGTCTATCAGATGTCACAGTTACCAAAGTAAAACTGTTATACGACAAAAATACCCAAGAGTAAAGTTGTGGCAACCTGATGTCAGAGTTACTAAAGTTATACTGTTATACGACAAAAATACCCAAGAGTAAAGTTGTGGCAACCTGATGTCAGAGTTACTAAAGTTAAACTGTTATACGACAAAATACCCAAGAGTAAAGTTGTGGCAACCTGATGTCAGACTTACTAAAGTTATACTGTTATACGACAAAAATACCCAAGAGTAAAGTTGTGGCTATCTTATTTCACAGTTACTAAAGTTATACTATTATACGACAAAATACCCAAGAGTAAAGTTGTGGCTATCTGATGTCACAGTTACTAATGTAACACTGTTATACTACAAAAATACCCAAAAGTAAAGTTGTGGCTGTCAGATGGCACAGTTACTAAAGTTATACTGTTATACGACAAAAATACGCAAGAGTAAAGTTGTAGCTATCTGATGTCACAGTTACGAAAGATATACTGTTATGTTACAAAAGTACCCAAGAGTAAAGTTGTGGTAATCTGATGTCCGTCACAGTTACCAAAATTATACTGTTATACTACAAAAATACCCAAGAGTAAAGTTGTGGCTATCTGATGTCACAGTTGCTAAAGTTAGACTGTTATACAACAAAAAAATACACCAAGAGTAAAGTTGTGGCTATCTGATGTCACAGTTACTAAAGTTATAAGGTTATACGACAAAAAATACACAAGAGTAAAGTTGTGGTTTCAAATGTCCGTCACAGTTACTAAGTTATACTGTTATACTCACAAAATACCCAAGAGTAAAGTTGTGGCTATCAGATGTCACAGTTACTAAAGTTATAATTGTTATATGACAAAAATACCCAAGAGTAAAGTTGTGGCTATCAAATGTCACAGTTACTAAAGTTATACGGTTATACGACAAAAATACCCAAGAGTAAAGTTGTGGCTTTCTAATGTCCGTCAAAGTTACTAAAGTTATTCTGTTATACGACAAAAATACCCAAGAGTAAAGTTGTGGCTATCGGATGTCACAGTTACTTAAGTTATACTGTTATACGACAAAAATACCCAAAAGTAAAGTTGTGGCTATCAGATGTCACAGTTACCAAAGTTATACTGTTTACGACAAAAATACCCAAGAGTAAAGTTGTGGCTATCTGATGTCAAAATTACAAAAGATATACTATTATATTTCAAAAATACCCAAGAGTAAAGTTGTGGTTATCTGATGTCCGTCACAGTTACCAAAGTTATACTGTTATACGACAAAATACCCAAGAATAAAGTTGTGGCTATCTGATGTCACAGTTATTAATGTAATACTGTTATACTACAAAAATACCCAAAAGTAAAGTTGTGGCTATCAGATGTCACAGTTACTAAAGTTATACTGATATACTACAAAAATACCCAAGAGTAAAGTTGTGGCTATTTGATGTCCGTCAACGTTACAGTCACTAAATTTATACTGTTATACGACAAAAATACCCAAGAGTAAAGTTGTGGCTATCTGATGTCAGAGTTACTAAAGTTATACTGTTATACGATAAAATACCCAAGAGTAAAGTTGTATCTATCTGATATCAGAGTTACTAAAGTTATACTGTTATACTAAAAAAATACCCAAGAGTAAAGTTGTGGCTATTTGATGTCCGTCAATGTCACAGTTACTAAAGTTATACTGTTATACGATAAAATACCCAAGAGTAAAGTTGTGGCTATCTGATGTCAGAGTTACTAAAGTTATACTGTTATACTAAAAAAATACCCAAGAGTAAAGTTGTGGCTATTTGATGTCCGTCAATGTCACAGTTACTAAAGTTATACTGTTATACGATAAAAACACCCAAGAGTAAAGTTGTGGCTATCTGACGTTACAGTTACTAAAGTTATACTGTTATAGGAAAAAAACACTGAAGAGTAAAGTCGTGGCTATTAGATGTCCGTCAATGTTACAGTTACTAAAGCTAAGCTATTATACGACAAAAATACCCAAGAGTAAAGTTGTGGCTTTCTAATGTCCGTCACAGTTACTAAGTTATTCTGTTATACGACAAAAATACGCAAGAGTAAAGTTGTGGCTATCTGATGTCCGTCAAAGTTACAGTTCCTAAAGTTATACTGTTATACGACAAAATTACCCAAGAGTAAAGTTGTGGCTATCAGATGTCACAGTTACCAAAGTAAAACTGTTATACGACAAAAATACCCAAGAGTAAAGTTGTGGCTATCTTATGTCACAATTACAAAAGATATACTGTTATATTACAAAAATACGCAAGAGTAAAGTTGTGGCTATTTGATGTCCGTCAACGTTACAGTCACTGAATTTATACTGTTATACGACAAAAATACCCAAGAGTAAAGTTGTGGCTATCTTATTTCACAGTTACTAAAGTTATACTGTTATAGGACAAAAACACCCAAGAGTAAAGTTGTGGCTATCTGACGTCACAGTTACTAAAGTTATACTGTTATAGGACAAAAACACCCAAGAGGAAAGTCGTGACTATTTGATGTCCGTCAATGTTACAGTTTCTAAATTTATACTGATATACGACAAAAATACCCGAGAGTAATGTTGTGGCTATGTGATGTCCGTCAGAGTTGCCAAAGTTATACTGTTATACTACAAAAATACCCAAGAGTAAAGTTGTGGCTATCTGACGTCACAGTTACTAAAGTTATACTGTTATAGGACAAAAACACCCAAGAGGAAAGTCGTGGCTATTTGATGTCCGTCACAGTTACAAAAGTTATACTGTTATACTACAAAAATACCCAATAGTAAAGTTGTGGCTATTTGATGTCCGTCAACGTTACAGTCACTAAATTTATACTGTTATACGACAAACATACCCAAAAGTAAAGTTGTGGCTATCTGATGTCAGAGTTACTAAAGTTATACTGTTATACTACAAAAATACCCAAGAGTAAAGTTGTGGCTATCTGATGTCACAAATACAAAAGATATACTGTTATGTTGCAAAAGTACCCAAGAGTAAAGTTGTGGCTTTCTGATGTCCGTCATAGTTACTAAAGTTATACTTTTATACGACAAAAATATCCAAGAGTAAAGTTGTGGCTATCTGATGTCCATCAATGTTACAGTTACTAAAGTTATAGTATTATACTACAAAAAATACCCAAGAGTAAAGATGTATTGCAGATGGCACACAGTTACTAAAGTTATACTGTTATACGACAAAAAATACCCAAGAGTAAAATGTGGCTATCTGATGTCACAATTACAAAAGATATAATTGTTATAATACAAAAAATACCCAAGAGTAAAGTTGTGGTAATCTGATGTCCGTCACAGTTACCAAAAATTATAATTGTTATACCACAAAAATACCCAAGAGTAAAGTTGTGGCTATCTGATGTCACAGTTACTAAAGTTATAATGTTATACCCAAAAAATACCCAAGAGTAAAGTTGTGGCTATCAGATGTCACAGTTACTAAAGTTATAAGGTTATACGACAAAAATACACAAGAGTAAAGTTGTGGCTTTCAAATGTCCGTCACAGTTACTAAGATATACCATGTTATACACAAAAAATACCCAAGAGTAAAGTTGTGGCTATCAGATGTCACAGTTACTAAAGTTATAATTGTTATACGACAAAAATACCCAAGAGTAAAGTTGTGGCTATCAGATGTCACAGTTACTAAAGTTATACTGTTATACGACAAAAATACCCAAGAGTAAAATGTGGCTATCTGATGTCACAGTTACTAAAGTTATACTGTTATAATACAAAAATACCCAAGAGTAAAGTTGTGGTATCTGATGTCCGTCACAGTTACCAAAGTTATAATTGTTATACTCACAAAAATACCCAAGAGTAAAGTTGTGGCTATCTGATGTCACAGTTACTAAAGTTATAATTGTTATACGACAAAAATACCCAAGAGTAAAGTTGTGGCTATCAGATGTCACAGTTACTAAAGTTATAATGTTATACGACAAAAAATACCCAAGAGTAAAGTTGTGGCTTTCTAATGTCCGTCAAAGTTACTAAAGTTATAATTGTTATACGACAAAAATAACCAAGAGTAAAGTTGTGGCTATCAGATGTCAAAGTTACCAAAGTTATACTTGTTATACGACAAAAAATACCCAAGAGTAAAGTTGTGGCTATCTGATGTCACAATTACAAAAGATATACTTGTTATAATACAAAAAATACCCAAGAGTAAAGTTGTGGCTTTCTGATGTCCGTCACAGTTACTAAGTTATAATTGTTATACTACAAAAATACCCAAGAGTAAAGTTGTGGCTATCTGATGTCACAGTTACTAAAGTTATACTGTTATACGACAAAAATAACCAAGAGTAAAGTTGTGGCTATCAGATGTCACAGTTACCAAAGTTATAATTGTTATACGACAAAAAATACCCAAGAGTAAAGTTGTGGCTATCTGATGTCACAATTACAAAAGTTATATTGTTATATTACAAAAAATACCCAAGAGTAAAGTTGTGGCTATCTGATGTCCGTCACAGTTACTAAAGTTATAATTGTTATACGACAAAAATACCCAAGAGTAAAGTTGTGGTTTCTAATGTCCGTCACAGTTACTAAGTTATAATTGTTATACCACAAAAATACCCAAGAGTAAAGTTGTGGCTATCAGATGTCAAAGTTACTAAAGTTATACTGTTATACGAAAAAATACCCAAGAGTAAAGTTGTGGCTATCTGATGTCACAGTTACTAAAGTTATAATGTTATACGACAAAATACCCAAGAGTAAAGTTGTGGCTATTAGATGTCCGTCAACGTTACAGTCACTAAAGTTATACTGTTATACGACAAAAATACCCAAGAGTAAAGTTGTGGCTATCAGATGTCACAGTTACTAAAGTTATACTGTTATACTACAAAATTACCCAAGAGTAAAGTTGTGGCTATCAGATGTCACAGTTACGAAAGTTATACTGATATACTACAAAATTACCCAAGAGTAAAGTTGTGGCTATTTGATGTCCGTCAACGTTACAGTCACTAAATTTATACTGTTATACGACAAAAATACCCAAGAGTAAAGTTGTGTCTATCTTATTTCACAGTTACTAAAGTTATACTGTTATAGGACAAAAACACCCAAGAGTAAAGTTGTGGCTATCTGACGTCACAGTTACTAAAGTTATACTGTTATAGGACAAAAACACCCAAGAGGAAAGTCGTGGCTATTTGATGTCCGTCAATGTTACAGTTTCTAAAGTTATACTGATATACGACAAAAATACCCAAGAGTAAAGTTGTGGTTCTGTGATGTCCGTCACAGTTACCAAAGTTATACTGTTATACTACAAAAATACCCAAGAGTAAAGTTGTGGCTATCTGACGTCACAGTTACTAAAGTTATACTGTTATAGGACAAAAATACCCAAGAGGAAAGTCGTGGCTATTTGATGTCCGTCAATGTTACAGTTTCTAAAGTTATACTGATATACGAGAAAAATACCCAAGAGTAAAGTTGTGGCTATGTGATGTCCGTCACAGTTACTAAAGTTATACTGTTAAACAAAAAAAATACCCAAGAGTAAAGTTGTATATCTGATGTCAATAGTTACTAAAGTTTTATACTGTTATAGGACAAAAAACACCCAAGAGTAAAGTTGTGGCTATTTGATGTCCGTCAATGTTACAGTTTCTAAAGTTATACTGATATACGAGAAAAATACCCAAGAGTAAAGTTGTGGCTATCTGATGTCCGTCACAGTTACCAAAGTTATACTGTTATAATACAAAAATACCCAAGAGTAAAGTTGTGGCTATTTGATGTCCGTCAACGTTACAGTCACTAAAGTTATACTGTTATACGACAAAAAATACCCAAAAGTAAAGTTGTGGCTATCTGATGTCAGAGTTACTAAAGTTATATTGTTATACTACAAAAAATACCCAAGAGTAAAGTTGTGGTTTCTCTGATGTACCGTCATAGTTACTAAAGTTATACTATTATACGACAAAAATACCCAAGAGTAAAGTTGTGGCTATCTGATGTCCATCAATGTTATAGTTTTAAAGTTATAGTATTATACTACAAAAATACCCAAGAGTCAAGATGTGGCTATCTTATGTCACAATTACAAAAGATATATTGTTATAATACAAAAATACCCAAGAGTAAAGTTGTGGTAATCTGATGTCCGTCACAGTTACCAAAATTATACTGTTATACTACAAAAATACCCAAGAGTAAAATTGTGGCTATCTGATGTCACAGTTGCTAAAGTTATACTGTTATACCACAAAAATACCCAAGTGTAAAATTGTGGCTGTCAAATGTCACAGTTACTAAAGGTATACGGTTATACGAGAAAAATACCCAAGAGTAAAGTTTGGGCTTTCTAATGTCCGTCAAAGTTACTAAAGTTATACTGTTATACTACAAAAATACCCAAGAGTAAAGTTGTGACTATCTGACGTCACAGTTACTAAAGTTATACTGTTATAGGACAAAAACACCCAAGAGGAAAGTCGTCGCTATTTGATGTCCGTCAATGTTACAGTTTCTAAAGTTATACTGATATACGACAAAAATACCCAAGAGTAAAGTTGTGGCTATGTGATGTCCGTCACAGTTACAAAAGTTATACTGTTATACTACAAAAATACCCAAGAGTAAAGTTGTGGCTATTTGATGTCCGTCAACGTTACAGTCACTAAATTTATAATTGTTATACGACAAAAATACCCTAAGAGTAAAGTTGTGGCTATCTGATGTCAGAGTTACTAAAGTTATACTGTTATACGACACAAAAATACCCAAGAGTAAAGTTGTGGCTTCTGATGTCCGTCATAGTTACTAAAGTTATACTGTTATACGACAAAAATACCCAAGAGTAAAGTTGTGGCTTTCTGATGTCCGTCATAGTTACTAAAGTTATACTGTTATACGACAAAAAATACCCAAGAGTAAATTTGTGGCTATCTGATGTCCATCAATGTTACAGTTACTAAAGTTATAGTATTATACTACAAAAATACCCAAGAGTAAAGATGTGGCTGTCAGATGTCACAGTTACTAAAGTTATACTGTTATACGACAAAATACGCAAGAGTAAAGTTGTGGCTATCTGATGTCACAGTTACAAAAGTTATACTGTTATGTTACAAAAATACCCAAGAGTAAAGTTGTGGCTTTCTGATGTCCGTCACAGTTACTAAAGTTATACTCTTATACGACAAAAATATCCAAGAGTAAAGTTGTGGCTATCTGATGTCCATCAATGTTACAGTTACTAAAGTTATAGTATTATACCACAAAAATACCCAAGAGTAAAGTTGTGGCTATCAGATGGCACAGTTACTAAAGTTATACTGTTATACGACAAAATAACCCAAGAGTAAAATGTGGCTATCTGATGTCACAATTACAAAAGATATACTGTTATAATACAAAAAATACCCAAGAGTAAAGTTGTGGTAATCTGATGTCCGTCACAGTTACCAAAATTATAATTGTTATACTACAAAAATACCCAAGAGTAAAGTTGTGGCTATCTGATGTCACAGTTGCTAAAGTTATACTGTTATACCACAAAAATACCCAAGTGTAAAGTTGTGGCTATCAGATGTCACAGTTACTAAAGTTATAAGGTTATACTACAAAAATACCCAAGAGTAAAGTTGTGGCTATTTGATGTCCGTCAACGTTACAGTCACTAAAAGTTATACTGTTATACGACAAAAATACCCAAAAGTAAAGTTGTGGCTATCTGATGTCACAGTTACTAAAGTTATAATTGTTATACTACAAAAATACCCAAGAGTAAAGTTGTGGCTTTCTGATGTCCGTCATAGTTACTAAAGTTATACTATTATACGACAAAAATACCCAAGAGTAAAGTTGTGGCTTTCTGATGTCCGTCATAGTTACTAAAGTTATACTATTATACGACAAAAATACCCAAGAGTAAATTTGTGGCTATCTAATGTCCATCAATGTTACAGTTACTAAAGTTATAGTATTATACTACAAAAATACCCAAGAGTAAAGATGTGGCTGTCAGATGGCACAGTTACTAAAGTTATACTGTTATACGACAAAATACCCAAGAGTAAAGTTGTGGCTATCTGATGTCACAGTTACAAAAGATATACTGTTATACTACAAAAATACCCAAGAGTAAAGTTGTGGCTTTCTGATGTCCGTCATAGTTACTAAAGTTATACTTTTATACGACAAAAATATCCAAGAGTAAAGTTGTGGCTATCTGATGTTTATCAATGTTACAGTTACTAAAGTTATAGTATTATACTACAAAAATACCCAAGAGTAAAGATGTGGCTATCAGATGTCACAGTTACTAAAGTTATACTGTTATACGACAAAAATACCCAAGAGTAAAGTTGTGGCTATCTGATGTCACAATTACAAAAGATATACTGTTATAATACAAAAATACCCAAGAGTAAAGTTGTGGTAATCTGATGTCCGTCACAGTTACCAAAATTATACTGTTATACTACAAAAATACCCAAGAGTAAAGTTGTGGCTATCTGATGTCACAGTTACTAAAGTTATACTGTTATACCACAAAAATACCCAAGAGTAAAGTTGTGGCTATCAGATGTCACAGTTACTAAAGTTATAAGGTTATACGACAAAAATACACAAGAGTAAAGTTGTGGCTTTCAAATGTCCGTCACAGTTACTAAGTTATACTGTTATACTACAAAAATACCCAAGAGTAAAGTTGTGGCTATCAGATGTCACAGTTACTAAAGTTATACTGTTATACTACAAAAATACCCAAGAGTAAAGTTGTGGCTTTCAGATGGCACAGTTACTAAAGTTATACTGTTATACGACAAAAATATCCAAGAGTAAAGTTGTGGCTATCTGATGTCCATCAATGTTACAGTTACTAAAGTTATACGGTTATACGACAAAAATACCCAAGAGTAAAGTTGTGGCTTTCTAATGTCCGTCAAAGTTACTAAAGTTATACTGTTATACGACAAAAATAACCAAGAGTAAAGTTGTGGCTATCAGATGTCAAAGTTACCAAAGTTATACTGTTATACGACAAAAATACCCAAGAGTAAAGTTGTGGCTATCTGATGTCACAGTTACAAAAGATATACTGTTATAATACAAAAATACCCAAGAGTAAAGTTGTGGCTTTCAAATGTCCGTCACAGTTACTAAGTTATACTGTAATACTACAAAAATACCCAAGAGTAAAGTTGTTACTATCAGATGTCACAGTTACTAAAGTTATACTGTTATACGACAAAAATACCCAAGAGTAAAGTTGTGGCTATCTGATGTCACAATTACAAAAGATATATTGTTATATTACAAAAATACCCAAGAGTAAAGTTGTGGCTATCTGATGTCCGTCACAGTTACTAAAGTTATACTGTTATACTACAAAAATACCCAAGAGTAAAGTTGTGGCTTTCTAATGTCCGTCACAGTTACTAAGTTATACTGTTATACTACAAAAATACCCAAAAGTAAAGTTGTGGCTATCAGATGTCACAGTTACTAAAGTTATACTTTTATACTGAAAAATACCCAAGAGTAATGTTGTGGCTATCAGATGTCACAGTTACTAAAGTTATACGGTTATACGACAAAATACCCAAGAGTAAAGTTGTGGCTATTAGATGTCCGTCAACGTTACAGTCACTAAAGTTATACTGTTATACGACAAAAATACCCAAGAGTAAAGTTGTGGCTATCAGATGTCACAGTTACTAAAGTTATACTGTTATACTACAAAAATACCCAAGAGTAAAGTTGTGGCTATCTGATGTCACAGTTACTAAAGTTATACTGTTATAGGACAAAAACACCCAAGAGGAAAGTCGTGGCTATTTGATGTCCGTCAATGTTACAGTTTCTAAAGTTATACTGATATACGACAAAAATACCCAAGAGTAAAGTTGTGGCTATGTGATGTCCGTCACAGTTACCAAAGTTATACTGTTATACTACAAAAATACCCAAGAGTAAAGTTGTCGCTATCTGACGTCACAGTTACTAAAGTTATACTGTTATAGGACAAAAACACCCAAGAGGAAAGTCGTGGCTATTTGATGTCCGTCAATGTTACAGTTTCTAAAGTTATACTGATATACGAGAAAAATACCCAAGAGTAAAGTTGTGGCTATGTGATGTCCGTCACAGTTACCAAAGTTATACTGTTATACTACAAAAATACCCAAGAGTAAAGTTGTGGCTATTTGATGTCCGTCAACGTTACAGTCACTAAATTTATACTGTTATACGACAAAAATACCCAAAAGTAAAGTTGTGGCTATCTGATGTCAGAGTTACTAAAGTTATATTGTTATACTACAAAAATACCCAAGAGTAAAGTTGTGGCTTTCTGATGTCCGTCATAGTTACTAAAGTTATACTATTATACGACAAAAATACCCAAGAGTAAAGTTGTGGCTATCTGATGTCCATCAATGTTATAGTTTTTAAAGTTATAGTATTATACTACAAAAATACCCAAGAGTCAAGATGTGGCTGTCAGATGGCACAGTTACTAAAGTTATACTGTTATACGACAAAAATACGCAAGAGTAAAGTTGTAGCTATCTGATGTCACAGTTACAAAAGATATACTGTTATGTTACAAAAGTACCCAAGAGTAAAGTTGTGGCTTTCTGATGTCCGTCATAGTTACTAACGTTATAGTATTATACTACAAAAATACCCAAGAGTAAAGATGTGGCTGTCAGATGGCACAGTTACTAAAGTTATACTGTTATACGACAAAAATACCCAAGAGTAAAATGTGGCTATCTTATGTCACAATTACAAAAGATATATTGTTATAATACAAAAATACCCAAGAGTAAAGTTGTGGTAATCTGATGTCCGTCACAGTTACCAAAATTATACTGTTATACTACAAAAATACCCAAGAGTAAAGTTGTGGCTATCTGATGTCACAGTTACTAAAGTTATACTGTTATACCACAAAAATACCCAAGTGTAAAGTTGTGGCTGTCAGATGTCACAGTTACTAAAGTTATAAGGTTATACGACAAAAATACACCAGAGTAAAGTTGTGGTTTCAAATGTTCGTCACAGTTACTAAGTTATACTGTTATACTACAAAAATACCCAAGAGTAAAGTTGTGGCTATCAGATGTCACAGTTACTAAAGTTATACTGTTATACGACAAAAATACCCAAGAGTAAAGTTGTGGCTATCAGATGTCACAGTTACTAAAGTTATACTGTTATACGACAAAAATACCCAAGAGTAAAGTTGTGGCTTTCTAATGTCCGTCAAAGTTACTAAAGTTATACTGTTATACGACAAAAATAACCAAGAGTAACGTTGTGGCTATCAGATGTCAAAGTTACCAAAGTTATACTGTTATACGACAAAAATACCCAAGAGTAAAGTTGTGGCTATCTGATGTCACAATTACAAAAGATATACTGTTATAATACAAAAATACCCAAGAGTAAAGTTGTGGCTTTCAAATGTCCGTCACAGTTACTAAGTTATACTGTAATACTACAAAAATACCCAAGAGTAAAGTTGTGGCTATCAGATGTCACAGTTACTAAAGTTATACTGTTATACGACAAAAATAACCAAGAGTAACGTTGTGGCTATCAGATGTCACAGTTACCAAAGTTATACTGTTATACGACAAAAAATACCCAAGAGTAAAGTTGTGGCTATCTGATGTCACAATTACAAAAGATATATTGTTATATTACAAAAATACCCAAGAGTAAAGTTGTGGCTATCTGATGTCCGTCACAGTTACTAAAGTTATACTGTTATACTACAAAAATAACCAAGAGTAAAGTTGTGGCTTTCTAATGTCCGTCACAGTTACTAAGTTATACTGTTATACTACAAAAATACCCAAGAGTAAAGTTGTGGCTATCAGATGTCAAAGTTACTAAAGTTATACTTTTATACTGAAAAATACCCAAGAGTAAAGTTGTGGCTATCAGATGTCACAGTTACTAAAGTTATACGGTTATACGACAAAATACCCAAGAGTAAAGTTGTGGCTATTAGATGTCCATCAACGTTACAGTCACTAAATTTATACTGTTATACGACCAAAATACCCAAGAGTAAAGTTGTGGCTATCAGATGTCACAGTTACGAAAGTTATACTGATATACTACAAAATTACCCAAGAGTAAAGTTGTAGCTATCTGATGTCACAGTTACAAAAGATATACTGTTATGTTACAAAAGTACCCAAGAGTAAAGTTGTGGCTTTCTGATGTCCGTCATAGTTACTAAAGTTATACTTTTATACGACAAAAATATCCAAGAGTAAAGTTGTGGCTATCAGATGTCACAGTTACTAAAGTTATACTGTTATACTACAAAAATACCCAAGAGTAAAGTTGTGGCTATTTGATGTCCGTCAACGTTACAGTCACTAAATTTATACTGTTATACGACAAAAATACCCAAAAGTAAAGTTGTGGCTATCTGATGTCAGAGTTACTAAAGTTATACTGTTATACTACAGAAATACCCAAGAGTAAAGTTGTGGCTTTCTGATGTCCGTCATAGTTACTAAAGTTATACTATTATACGACAAAAATACCCAAGAGTAAAGTTGTGGCTTTCTGATGTCCGTCATAGTTACTAAAGTTATACTATTATACGACAAAAATACCCAAGAGTAAAGTTGTGGCTATCTGATGTCCATCAATGTTACAATTACTAAAGTTATAGTATTATACTACAAAAATACCCAAGAGTAAAGATGTGGCTGTCAGATGGCACAGTTACTAAAGTTATACTGTTATACGACAAAATACGCAAGAGTAAAGTTGTAGCTATCTGATGTCACAGTTACAAAAGATATACTGTTATGTTACAAAAGTACCCAAGAGTAAAGTTGTGGCTTTCTGATGTCCGTCATAGTTACTAAAGTTATACTTTTATACGACAAAAATATCCAAGAGTAAAGTTGTGGCTATCTGATGTCCATCAATGTTACAGTTACTAAAGTTATAGTATTATACTACAAAAATACCCAAGAGTAAAGATGTGGCTGTCAGATGGCACAGTTACTAAAGTTATACTGTTATACGACAAAAATACCCAATAGTAAAGTTGTCACAATTACAAAAGATATACTGTTATAATACAAAAATACCCAAGAGTAAAGTTGTGGTAATCTGATGTCCGTCACAGTTACCAAAATTATACTGTTATACTACAAAAATACCCAAGAGTAAAGTTGTGGCTATCTGATGTCACAGTTGCTAAAGTTATACTGTTATACCACAAAAATACCCAGGTGTAAAGTTGTGGCTATCAGATGTCACAGTTACTAAAGTTATAAGGTTATACGACAAAAATACACAAGAGTAAAGTTGTGGCTTTCAAATGTCCGTCACAGTTACTAAGTTATACTGTTATACTACAAAAATACCCAAGAGTAAAGTTGTGGCTATGAGATGTCACAGTTACTAAAGTTATACTGTTATACTACAAAAATACCCAAGAGTAAAGATGTGGCTTTCAGATGGCACAGTTACTAAAGTTATACTGTTATACGACAAAAATATCCAAGAGTAAAGTTGTGGCTATCTGATGTCCATCAATGTTACAGTTACTAAAGTTATAGTATTATACTACAAAAATACCCAAGAGTAAAGATGTGGCTGTCAGATGGCACAGTTACTAAAGTTATACTGTTATACGACAAAAATACCCAATAGTAAAATGTGGCTATCTGATGTCACAATTACAAAAGATATACTGTTATAATACAAAAAAACCGAGGGGTAAAGTTGTGGTAATCTGATGTCCGTCACAGTTACCAAAATTATACTGTTATACTACAAAAATACCCAAGAGTAAAGTTGTGGCTATCTGATGTCACAGTTGCTAAAGTTATACTTTTATACCACAAAAATACCCAAGTGTAAAGTTGTGGCTATCAGATGTCACAGTTACTAAAGTTATAAGGTTATACGACAAAAATACACAAGAGTAAAGTTGTGGCTTTCAAATGTCCGTCACAGTTACTAAGTTATACTGTTATACTACAAAAATACCCAAGAGTAAAGTTGTGGCTATCAGATGTCACAGTTACTAAAGTTATACTGTTATACGACAAAAATACCCAAGAGTAAAGTTGTGGCTATCAGATGTCACAGTTACTAAAGTTATACGGTTATACGACAAAAATACCCAAGAGTAAAGTTGTGGCTTTCTAATGTCCGTCAAAGTTACTAAAGTTATACTGTTATACGACAAAAATAACCAAGAGTAACGTTGTGGCTATCAGATGTCAAATTTACCAAAGTTATACTGTTATACGACAAAAATACCCAAGAGTAAAGTTGTGGCTATCTGATGTCACAATTACAAAAGATATACTGTTATAATACAAAAATACCCAAGAGTAAAGTTGTGGCTTTCAAATGTCCGTCACAGTTACTAAGTTATACTGTAATACTACAAAAATACCCAAGAGTAAAGTTGTTGCTATCAGATGTCACAGTTACTAAAGTTATACGGTTATACGACAAAAATAACCAAGAGTAACGTTGTGGCTATCAGATGTCACAGTTACCAAAGTTATACTGTTATACGACAAAAATACCCAAGAGTAAAGTTGTGGCTATCTGATGTCACAATTACAAAAGATATATTGTTATATTACAAAAATACCCAAGAGTAAAGTTGTGGCTATCTGATGTCCGTCACAGTTACTAAAGTTATACTGTTATACTACAAAAATACCCAAGAGTAAAGTTGTGGCTTTCTAATGTCCGTCACAGTTACTAAGTTATACTGTTATACTACAAAAATACCCAAGAGTAAAGTTGTGGCTATCAGATGTCACAGTTACTAAAGTTATACTTTTATACTGAAAAATACCCAAGAGTAATGTTGTGGCTATCAGATGTCACAGTTACTAAAGTTATACGGTTATACGACAAAATACCCAAGAGTAAAGTTGTGGCTATTAGATGTCCGTCAACGTTACAGTCACTAAATTTATACTGTTATACGACAAAAATACCCAAGAGTAAAGTTGTGGCTATCAGATGTCACAGTTACGAAAGTTATACTGTTATACTACAAAAATACCCAAGAGTAAAGTTGTGGCTATCTGACGTCACAGTTACTAAAGTTATACTGTTATAGGACAAAAACACCCAAGAGGAAAGTCGTGGCTATTTGATGTCCGTCAATGTTACAGTTTCTAAAGTTATACTGATATACGAGAAAAATACCCAAGAGTAAAGTTGTGGCTATGTGATGTCCGTCACAGTTACCAAAGTTATACTGTTATACTACAAAAATACCCAAGAGTAAAGTTGTGGCTATCTGACGTCACAGTTACTAAAGTTATACTGTTATAGGACAAAAACACCCAAGAGGAAAGTCGTGGCTATTTGATGTCCGTCAATGTTACAGTTTCTAAAGTTATACTGATATACGAGAAAAATACCCAAGAGTAAAGTTGTGGCTATGTGATGTCCGTCACAGTTACCAAAGTTATACTGTTATACTACAAAAATACCCAAGAGTAAAGTTGTGGCTATTTGATGTCCGTCAACGTTACAGTCACTAAATTTATACTGTTATACGACAAAAATACCCAAAAGTAAAGTTGTGGCTATCTGATGTCAGAGTTACTAAAGTTATATTGTTATACTACAAAAATACCCAAGAGTAAAGTTGTGGCTTTCTGATGTCCGTCATAGTTACTAAAGTTATACTATTATACGACAAAAATACCCAAGAGTAAAGTTGTGGCTATCTGATGTCCATCAATGTTATAGTTTTTAAAGTTATAGTATTATACTACAAAAATACCCAAGAGTCAAGATGTGGCTGTCAGATGGCACAGTTACTAAAGTTATACTGTTATACGACAAAAATACGCAAGAGTAAAGTTGTAGCTATCTGATGTCACAGTTACAAAAGATATACTGTTATGTTACTAAAATACCCAAGAGTAAAGTTGTGGCTTTCTGATGTCCGTCATAGTTACTAAAGTTATAGTATTATACTACAAAAATACCCAAGAGTAAAGATGTGGCTGTCAGATGGCACAGTTACTAAAGTTATACTGTTATACGACAAAAATACCCAATAGTAAAATGTGGCTATCTTATGTCACAATTACAAAAGATATATTGTTATAATACAAAAATACCCAAGAGTAAAGTTGTGGTAATCTGATGTCCGTCACAGTTACCAAAATTATACTGTTATACGACAAAAATACCCAAGAGTAAAGTTGTGGCTATCTGATGTCACAGTTGCTAAAGTTATACTGTTATACCACAAAAATACCCAAGTGTAATGTTGTGGCTGTCAGATGTCACAGTTACTAAAGTTATAAGGTTATACGACAAAAATACACTAGAGTAAAGTTGTGGCTTTCAAATGTCCGTCACAGTTACTAAGTTATACTGTTATACTACAAAAATACCCAAGAGTAAAGTTGTGGCTATCAGATGTCACAGTTACTAAAGTTATACTGTTATACGACAAAAATACCCAAGAGTAAAGTTGTGGCTATCAGATGTCACAGTTACTAAAGTTATACGGTTATACGACAAAAATACCCAAGAGTAAAGTTGTGGCTTTCTAATGTCCGTCAAAGTTACTAAAGTTATACTGTTATACGACAAAAATAACCAAGAGTAACGTTGTGGCTATCAGATGTCAAAGTTACCAAAGTTATACTGTTATACGACAAAAATACCCAAGAGTAAAGTTGTGGCTATCTGATGTCACAATTACAAAAGATATACTGTTATAATACAAAAATACCCAAGAGTAAAGTTGTGGCTTTCAAATGTCCGTCACAGTTACTAAGTTATACTGTAATACTACAAAAATACCCAAGAGTAAAGTTGTGGCTATCAGATGTCACAGTTACTAAAGTTATACGGTTATACGACAAAAATAACCAAGAGTAACGTTGTGGCTATCAGATGTCACAGTTACCAAAGTTATACTGTTATACGACAAAAATACCCAAGAGTAAAGTTGTGGCTATCTGATGTCACAATTACAAAAGATATATTGTTATATTACAAAAATACCCAAGAGTAAAGTTGTGGCTATCTGATGTCCGTCACAGTTACTAAAGTTATACTGTTATACTACAAAAATACCCAAGAGTAAAGTTGTGGCTTTCTAATGTCCGTCACAGTTACTAAGTTATACTGTTATACTACAAAAATACCCAAGAGTAAAGTTGTGGCTATCAGATGTCAAAGTTACTAAAGTTATACTTTTATACTGAAAAATACCCAAGAGTAATGTTGTGGCTATCAGATGTCACAGTTACTAAAGTTATACGGTTATACGACAAAATACCCAAGAGTAAAGTTGTGGCTATTAGATGTCCGTCAACGTTACAGTCACTAAATTTATACTGTTATACGACCAAAATACCCAAGAGTAAAGTTGTGGCTATCAGATGTCACAGTTACGAAAGTTATACTGATATACTACAAAATTACCCAAGAGTAAAGTTGTGGCTATTTGATGTCCGTCAACGTTACAGTCACTAAATTTATACTGTTATACGACAAAAATACCCAAAAGTAAAGTTGTGGCTATCTGATGTCAGAGTTACTAAAGTTATATTGTTATACTACAAAAATACCCAAGAGTAAAGTTGTGGCTTTCTGATGTCCGTCACAGTTACTAAAGTTATACTGTTATACGACAAAAATACCCAAGAGTAAAGTTGTGGGTATCTGATGTCCATCAATGTTATAGTTTTTAAAGTTATAGTATTATACTACAAAAATACCCAAGAGTCAAGATGTGGCTGTCAGATGGCACAGTTACTAAAGTTATACTGTTATACGACAAAAATACGCAAGAGTAAAGTTGTAGCTATCTGATGTCACAGTTACAAAAGATATACTGTTATGTTACAAAAGTACCCAAGAGTAAAGTTGTGGCTTTCTGATGTCCGTCATAGTTACTAAAGTTATAGTATTATACTACAAAAATACCCAAGAGTAAAGATGTGGCTGTCAGATGGCACAGTTACTAAAGTTATACTGTTATACGACAAAAATACCCAATAGTAAAATGTGGCTATCTTATGTCACAATTACAAAAGATATATTGTTATAATACAAAAATACCCAAGAGTAAAGTTGTGGTAATCTGATGTCCGTCACAGTTACCAAAATTATACTGTTATACTACAAAAATACCCAAGAGTAAAGTTGTGGCTATCTGATGTCACAGTTGCTAAAGTTATACTGTTATACCACAAAAATACCCAAGTGTAAAGTTGTGGCTGGCAGATGTCACAGTTACTAAAGTTATAAGGTTATACGACAAAAATACACTAGAGTAAAGTTGTGGCTTTCAAATGTCCGTCACAGTTACTAAGTTATACTGTTATACGACAAAAATACCCAAAGTAAAGTTGTGGCTATCAGATGTCACAGTTACTAAAGTTATACGGTTATACGAGAAAAATACCCAAGAGTAAAGTTGTGGCTTTCTAATGTCCGTCAAAGTTACTAAAGTTATACTGTTATACGACAAAAATAACCAAGAGTAACGTTGTGGCTATCAGATGTCAAAGTTACCAAAGTTATACTGTTATACGACAAAAATCCCCAAGAGTAAAGTTGTGGCTATCTGATGTCCATCACAGTTACTAAAGTTATACTGTTATACTACAAAAATACGCAAGAGTAAAGTTGTGGCTATCTGATGTCACAGTTACTAAAGTTATAATGTTATACTACAAAAATACCCAAGAGTAAAGTTGTGGCTACCTGATGTCTGTCACAGTTGCTAAAGTTATACTGTTATACTACAAAAATACCCAAGAGTAAAGTTGTGGCTATCTGATGTCCGTCACAGTTACTGAAGTTTTACTGTTATACGACAACTTTAACCTAATTATTAATTTCAGAAGATTAACAATTGAAATATTGAAGCATAAAAATTAGTTGCTCATTAATAAAACTATAAAATATCCAAATTAATAGGCTTGGCATGGTCCGGTGGTTAGGACGCTCGACTCGTAATCTGCTGGTTCGAATCACTGTCACACCAATAGGTGCATTATACTTTTAAGGGAGTAATCCCACTATTCGTTGGTAAAAGAGTAGCGCAAGAGTTGGCGGTGGGTGGTGATGACTAGCACCTTTCCAACTAGTTCTACACTGCTAAGTTAGGGACGGCCAGCGCAGATGGCCCTTGTGTATCTTTGCGTGAAATACAGAAACAAAAATCCAAATTAATAATCAGACTTGTAATAACTATGACAACAAGCATTTGTAACAATAAGAACAGCAGTGAGCAAGTGACACGAGTTTTAACTTCCAGGTGCAGCTCAGTAAAACAGACACTGTTATGTGACGTACTTTATATGTTATATGATCATTATTATTCGAATTTGTGTGTGTGTTGTGTGTGTTTTCTTCTAGCAAAGCCATATCGGACTATATGCTGAGCCCACTGAGGGGAATCGAAACCCTGATTTTAGCATCGTAAATCCGTAGACTTATCGTTGTACTAGCAGGGGGTGTTTGAGGGTGTACTACACAGTTAACTAGCTTTAGGTTCGTATCCTATCATTACACGAAACACGACATTGTTCTTATATAGATACCAAAGTTACAGTTGTATGGATCGGTAAAGACCATTTTTCTTAAATATATACTTGAGTTTATAAAGAGAAAATATTTGTACAGAAAAGTAGTGATTACAAAAATTGTGTTTAGTTTGTTAAGAAAAAGAAGACGTTGCCTTGAAGAATACCCATCATAACAATATTTGTTTCATGTTTATCAAGAGTAATTAGTCCTATTGATAGGATTTAGTTATAAAAATATTTGTATTTTAGTTTTATAAGGAGTAAACAGTCGTATCGATAGGTGCCGATTGTAAGTTTCATTAAATTTCAGGTAATAAAGAGAAAGTTTTTTTGTTTTTCTTAATGTGTGCCAATCATACATATCCTTATAATTTAGGCTAATGAATATTAAATATTTGTCTTGATGGTTTCCAATCATAAAAAAATTTGATGTTTTAAGCTTATGGAGTATAAAATATTTTGAACAGTTTTTAAAATTTTAAACATGCTCAGCATACAATATTGCGATCAGAGGAAATTAATTTATTGGAAAGCCCTTTTGGAGCGAAATTCGAGATAGGTTTGAATTAATATTAAAATTGAGATGTAACTCCTGTATAATTCGAAAAAATGCAAAACCATTTTTGTTAGGCCTAAATTTGATTTATTTTACAGAAATAATTTAAAGTACTGGCGTGTCGAACTTAAATGGCGGCTACGATTTTTTCACGAAACACCATTAAGCTTACATTAACCTCAATGTGAGCTACATGTTTGGCTAATAGTTTCATTTAGAGTTTTCCTACTTATAAAGTATATGTTATTAAAATATACTACTTTTACAGTAGGATTATTTTTTGAATAGGTACGACGTTTTGATCATTGGTGCGATCATTATTAAATGTACGTTCTTTACTACATAAACTTCTGTACTTTATGCACCAGTGATCGAAATGTTGTACCCGTTCTGAGAATTGATCTTACTGTAAAAGCAGTATATTGTATATTGCACATTGTAATAAAACAAATGTTCAGCTTTGTTGTTGTTGTTATTTCATTTTGTTAATTTTCTAGTTTTGTTTCTGTGGTTACTCTTGTAACTATATACAAAAATTACGATCGTAATAAATACTTTAATGTTTTACCATTTATTAAGTTGGCTGCAGATTTGGCTTTCAGGTACTTCACTGAACAGTTTGATAAACAAAAGTTCTATATTGTTAGTAAACCCAAAGCATGAAACTGAAATAAACGCCCAGCTTTGTTATTTACTGCACATTTCCTTCCACAGTCAGGCTATATTAGGGTGTGACAAAGACGCAAAATATTTTTAAGTAAGGAAAAAAGAAGCAAGTCTTTATTAGTGATTGATGGGTAAGCAGAAATTATTTTTCTTATCGTCGTCTTCAGTGCCAAACGTTGAATAAAGTCGTCAAAATCTGTTTTTTTATTTTTCTGATATTTATTCACAAATACATCTACGACAGCACTAGGCAACAAAAACTCTGGTGATGTTTTTGTGAAAATCGAACGTATGCCAAAAGAAGCCGTTATTTTTGTTTGATTTTTTTTTACATAATTATCAATAACTTTTCACAAATTACAATCGAAGAACAAAAGAAAAAACAGTATTTTAAATCGTGAGATCATAAATGTTATAACAGTGAGTGTCTTACAATTCATGGAACTGTATATATGGTAAACACTGCAACTTATATGAGTGTGTATTATCTTCATACGAAAAGAGAAACACACAAATTCTGCGAAAATGGGGAGGCCGAAGACTAAGGCAAGATGTATAATAATTTGATACAAAAACATAAGGTCTTTAGCATGAGTTTCCGTTCACATAAAGCCTCTTTTGGTAACAGAGACTCGTGTTTATTTGTTGCCAAAATCGTTTTCTTTCTACTTCTAAATATACCGTGATGTATCAGGAAGCAACAGAAAAAAAGTATGAAGGTCGGCAGCTTTACATATGTCATCGACATTTGAAAAGTTCTGTTATTTGATTTCTTTAAAGTAAGATATACTAGTTTATATATTCCCATCAGTTTACCGACATTATTTTCTATACTTCATGGCGAATATCGATATACATGCGAAACATTTCAGCATAATATTCCAAGCTACTAGACCATACACTGATATAATGTTTTAAGTTTTGTGTATGTTTATTGTGTTAAAAAGGTTCTCGTTTGCCACCCTCTTAACACAATAAATAGTGACAGTGATAAAGATTTATCATCCAAAAGTAGTGATGTGCAAGGGCACTTAGTCATAATTTAAAAAAAAAGTTCTTAAAGGTGATGACGACACAAGATAATGGATTTGGTATAGCGCCACTTTTCAAGATTATGCGAGAATAATGTTTGTGAGAAACGTTTCTACGATAACATAAGAGCGGTAACTTTCAAAGATCAGTCAAAATAGCTGTTCTCGTTGTTATTATTTTAGCGTAAAATTACATAATGGGCTATTTATTTGAGCTCTATCCATTACGGGAGATGGAACATTGTATTTTAGCATTGTAAACCCGTAAACATCACTTAAAACTAAGTATATTATGAAGAACATTTAAATACATTTCATAGCAAGCAATTTTGTTTTTACTCACAAATACCGAAGCCATATAATATTAAGCTATTTTGCTCTTATACCCAAACACGAAAGCAAATAGCATTAAGTTTTAAATGCACCAATTCGACACGAACTTTTGTTTTGTCACTAAACGTGTGCTTGAATATTATTACCAAGAAAAAAACAAAAACACATATACGTAATGTAACATGTGCGGTAGATAGTCGTAAAGTCAAACTTAACACTTTCTCTTCTACCATTATTTATATGTACATTCACGTATGCATAAGTACACTAGGTTTACAGAATTTTATTGGTTGTTGTTTGGTTTATTATCTTGTTACATTTTTTCACCTTTTAGTTTTGAAATACGAATGGTGTGAAAATACAACTGGTGAAGCCATTTTCCAAAAATGGTGTTAAAATAAGGAAACTTCATAAGAAATTTATTGACCAGTGGTATTTCGTGTATAGTTATTTACCAATGATATTTTATATATATTTATCGAGTTTCTTCAACAGACTATCTATTATGCATTTTTAGTTCTACTGTTTATGAATCGAGTAACGTTCGGTATTTTGGCAGCCAGTGAAACTAAGGGGAAGAGTGATTAGGGACTACCCTGTGCGTCAAGGTGGTAACAGATTTCGAAATTGACAGGGTATTGCAATTCACGTAAATGAAAGTATTTAGGCCTGACGTTGTATTATATCCTTCTCATATCATTTTTATGGAGATTTATTTTCATTTTCTGCCAAACTCTGATCCACCACTATTTTCATCTGTGATCATTTCTTTTACAGTTAATGTCTTAACCTTTTTCTGAAACTACATTCTGAATGCAGTCATATCCTTTCCACCCCTACCACACCTTCCGCCTTTTTTCCTGTATTCTAAACCGGCAAATCTAAAGTGTATAAACTTAATGGACAGTCGAAATAAATGGCTTCATTTTTTGCATACATATTTTAATTTTTAGAAAAATAGTTATCAAAACCTTCAATATTATTTGTAATTAAGACATTTTTAAAATTTCTCTACAAATTGTATATCGCTATGTAAAAACCAAACTTACCTAGTTATGTCTGAAGGATGAAACAGTGAAAGACGTACCTGTAATATCCGATTTTTAAAATATTCGTGAAGTCGCTTTGAGTTAAAAAAAAAAGCAACTTAAATGACTAATAAAAGTCGAGGGTCACAAGTTAGCACTCACTACACTTCGTCAACCACGAGCAATTGTATGTGGTATAATATCAGTACCATAATTTCCCGAACAGTATAGACTGACTGCATCCCACTCGACTTTCGGAACCCTTTTCAACGACCTCAGACGAGTGCAATAACCAGACGTCGAAAAACCATGTATCCAGAAAGCAACGCTTACGTACTGTGTTTGGTGAGGTCATTGACACCGCAGTTGCGGACGGTCACAGGGATAGTAGAAAACGCAACTCCTTCATTAATTTATTTTTTGACTCGCTATCAATAACTTTTATAATGAGCATACCTCATAAAATATATTTCATGATTCTGTAAAATATTTGATTGATTTACTGACTTTTTCTAAAATATTAATAACAAAATAATAAAACTAAATCTGTATAAAAAAATCAATAATTTTAGTAACTTCTAAAACACTAGTGAGATGGCGATATAGTCGTATTGAACTGTGTAGAATTATGTACTTTTAAAAGAATGCATCGGAAGTCGATACGCTTAACATTCGCGATTGAAAACAACAAGCATTTAGACTGCCTAAATTTCTTCACTTTGGATTGCACACCTCTAATATGAATTCCGAAATCGTCCAGTTGAAAGTAATGTGGGGGAAAAAATCTGTAATTTATGTAATTTTTATCACTTGTAATAAGGGTTCAAAATAATACTTTGTTTAAAGTTAAAAGTTAAGCACAAAGTTTCGCAACGAGCTATCTCCGCTTTGCCAACCACAGATATTGAAACGCGGTTTCACCTGTTGTAAGTCTGCAGACATACCACTGTGTCACTGGAGTGCTCGAAATAATGTTTAGATAATGTGTTGATTAAACCCAAGTCAAATGAAATGGAAACAATTTATATTCTTATTACGATTATTATTTCGAAAGGGAGCAATGTTTTCATATCATTTTTTCGTATTTGAATTTTTGAAAACAAAGTCACGGAAATTGGAAACTATGTGAAAGTTATATTATACAGAGGACAGTGTTAAAGGAGTAATAAGCAGTGTCGCCAATTCTCTTAATTAAAATAAGTAACAATTAGATTCGAAACAAACCCAAAATAAGTGGCACTGCGTTTCGAAACAAGTTCAAAACAGAATTGGCATCACTTGTAAGGTATTACTATTAGCAATTGGCTGTTTAAACAATTCAAAGGTAAATTTTCTAAAAAAAATAGTGATGAATAAATAAAAAATATAAAGTTAGCCCAATATCTTGAATAATAACGTATATTCAATATTATTGTTTAGTTTGAAATTGTATTTTATCCTCCTATGTGGCACAGCGGGATAGCTTTGGATTTCTATTGCTATAAACTGGGTTTCAATACCTGTGGTCGTAGAAGCACAGCTTGCCTTTTATGTAGCTTTGTGCTAACAACAACACTGTTTCTTACACACACACTTTTCAATACGGAACAATTCAATTGGGTTTGTTTTTAAGTAAAAGAAACTGGTTGCAATTAAAAATGTTTAGGTTTTGGTGTAATGGGTGCGTCCAGCATAATATAGTGCTTTGGTTTACTAAGTAACAAGAAGGTATTTTTACGATGGATCCCACCATTCCTTGTCATTTTACTGAGCGCCAGCAGAGACCACTACCGAAATGAGCGCTTTTTCGACAATTTTCACTCGAATTAAAAGTTTGATAGGTGAGACACTGAATTCAATTCATATCAATGTATTCAGCATGGACAATAAAATCATGTTATATATATAATACTAACATTTAAAAAATGTATATAAACCGAACAACAACAAATACATACTCAAACACTCTTTATGTGTTTTTTCCGTTCTTGCTCCTATCTTCGAAGTATTTCTTTCAATCAGTCGACGAAATAAGTGACAAACAAATAGACATTTGGCTGTTATATATATAAACGCTTTGTCGACAATTTTTACTTCTATAAAAAGTTTGAAAAGTGAAACATAGATTATTAATAAATTCATTTCGTTTCTTAACACAGAAAAATCCAGCCTAATGGAACATTTACAATCCTTACTTACAAAATCATAAAAAAAAAATATTGCTTTCTTTACAAGTAACAACTTTTCAATCATACTTGAATATACATCAATAGGAAAAAATAAGAATTACATGTGCCCTAGTTTGTTTATGCTACAATTCAAAGGTAAATTTTCTAAAAAATAGTGATGAATAAATAAAAAATATAAAGTTAGCCCAATATTTTGAATAATAACGTATATTCAATATTATTGTTTAGTTTGAAATTGTATTTTATCCTCCACGGGCAGAGATAGTCTAGTTACTCTAGTGTGTAATTTTGTGCTTAACTACAAATAATCAAGAACTATTGAAATATGTATTAAATCGTATTTTACAAGACTCTTGAGACCATATGATTGTATGCTCCGGTGGTAAAGCGGTAAGTCTTCGGAATTACAACACTAAAATCATGGGTTTGATTCCTCTCAATGTAGCTTTGCTATAAAAAAACACAAAAACATTTAACTATAAGAAAGTATTGTCAGGCTCCGTGTACAAACACATTGTAACACACATAAACTTAAAAAAGTTTCACTTTACAACATTAATTCCTTTGGTTAATAACAGAAATAAGTCCTGACCCCGTGTATCTGATGCTATAAAGAAAGTTTAATCGCACTTTGCAACAATAATTTTCGTATTCGAATGCAGTAGGATAATGTGAGGATATAAGACCAAGTTCTTGTATTAAAGTATAACCACGAGGGTACAAGCGGTTCCACACAAACATTGGTAAATAATAAGCTACTGGAAAATGTAATAAAGTAATAAAATATTTTATTTATGGGAGATGAAAGTTTGTCGTAACAATTGTGGCAAAATATGGGCGATTTGTCTACAAAGATGAAGTATGACCATGGCTATCATAAAGTTATCTCTTTCTACTGCAAACCTGTTTTGAATACTGGACATCAAATAAATTTACAGAATATTTCAACCAATCTGTGAGTAGTACACTTTTCCAGATTCTGTTTAGTGATATCGTCCAATTATCACGTGTCTTCGCCTTAAAAAGAGCCCTAACTGTCGGTAAAGCAGCTTGTAGTCTGCTTATATTGTATATGTAGAAATTATAATTATAATTACAGACACATATTTCAAGCATCTATTAAAAGAGTTTTGTTACAATAGTTCGGTTCCGTTCCGTATTATTGCTAACTCTCGACAAAGATTATGATTTGTTGAAAGATGCATTATGATTGTTGATAATGTTCTCATTCCCAATGATTGATTCTTATCGATCCTTTCTTCGAAATTCAGTTTCATCATCACAAATCCTTAGATGACTTTCTTCTGGACCTCTGGGAGATACAACCATAAACTGTAAGGACTGACTTCTAAAATAACCAATCTCCACTTACGATGGTCTAAAGCAATTTTCTCTAATATGCTTCAACATTATGAAAATTGTAAATTCAAGGTAGAGTCAAATGTCAATAAATTTAATTAAATAGTCATCATAACGAGTGAACACGTTATAAAAAACATTTTGGTTAATGCTGGCATTATTTACATAATATCCTATAATCCTTTAATTCTTGTAATAAGATGAAATTTGCAGAGTATGCAGAAGTCATAAGCCAAGTGTAAATATACATTACATATTGTTTCTCTAATACAACTGGAGATTTGTATTGCGTTTTGTGGCGCCATCTTTAGAAAGAGAAAAACTTTTAACTTTTAAATGAAATAACTTCCTTATAAAAGCAAATTATTTTTGTTTGTTTGTTGTTAAGCGCAAAGCTACGCAATAGGCTATCTGTGCTATACGCACCATTGATCTCACAACTCAGATTTTCACGTTATATGCCTTCAGACTAACTATTGAGATGAAGGGCATAAAAGAACAATTAGAATAATTAATTAGTGAATATTAATAAATAGTAATTGATAATTAATTAGAATAATTATATTATAATAACTATAACAGTGCAAAAGTAATTTAAAAATTATTAAAACATAAAAGATTCAAATAATTTCTACAAAACAAACTTATCATTCTGAAAAGACAGAATAAAACTGTTTTCAGCGCCTTGTACGTTCGTTTCAAAACGGCCCCGAAAAGGTTGTTGTATATACAAGTTATTGTTTAGTCTATACAGTGAAAGTGGAAGGAGTGAAACTAAACTGTGTGATTGTGTATTGAGTGTATAGAGGCGATTATTAAAGTAAGTATCACAGTTATCATTATACTAACAAAGATAAAGTAGAATAATTTGCCTTGTCAAAGGGTGTTTTAAAGTAACTGAACCTGTGTGAACTTTGACGAAAAAAAAAAGAGACAATTATTTAAAACTGCATACAACTATGAGAAACAACAATACAACGAATTTCTGTACATACATTTGACTTGTTTTAAATATAGATTATTATAAAACAAGAGGATGGTGTGCTGCACGTTTATTGTTGAAATTTATTGCCAGTAAGTCACAGACATCTACTGTAAATAATCTGGCCCTGTAAAATATTGACAAGAAGAAGTGTGCAAAAACGCCAATTGTAACACTAGACGTTTTCAACATCTTAAAAAACTAATCTGGTTCCCAACTATGATCGCACCAAATCAGACAACATTGCTCTGAAGAACTTGTAAAATAATAAATACCTTATTATAACTAAAGTTGACAAAAATGTAATTTTAAGCAAAAAATAGTAGAATGGTTAGATCAATAAACTGTTAATTAACGGTTCATAATCCAAATGGAAATCTAACCCAACTCTAATTTCAAATAAAAATAATAATAATTGAATAAAAAGAAAAGTAAACAGATCCTTGTCCCTTCACATATTTCTTCCAAATTCTTTGCTCTTTTCATACTACCCCTCCAACAGTAACAAAGTGGTAAGAGCAGATTTATAGTATTAAAAACCGTGTTTTGATACCTATTGTGGTAAAAGCACAGATAGTTCTTTATGTAGTTCTGGGCTTAACTAAAAAAAAAAAAAATCCCAAACAGCACAGAAATGATTCACCCTTTAGACCGATATTAGATTGCAACAATAGCCTGTCTATTGGTCAAATATTTTGTGAATTGGTTATTATCATTAGTGAATTTAAATAATCATACTTTAAGTAACTTCAAAGGCTATGTAATCAAGTTAACAAATGAAAAATAAATAAAAATCGTATTATTGTGCCTTTCTACATTCAAAATGTATTCACCAAAATTCCAACATATGTCGCCATGTTTCTAAATGTGTGCAGTTGGTGAATTTCGTTTGAATACTAACAGCTTGTTTTCAAGTTGGTCATAAATAGGTTTGTGATGAATAACTGTACTTGTGGTATCAGTACAGCAGAATATAAACTATTCTCTTTAGTGGCGCTATGAGGCGTAATACAAAATGTAATGTGTATGATATATATTCAAATATATTATACGATACGAGACATTTTCAACGAAACAAGCAAGTAATGGTAAAGAAATAATGATTTTTTTCCTTTTGTTTTTTTGTCAATAATAGGTTTATCTTACTTTTCTATATTTTTTTAAATTCTGTGAAGCTGCAGCACTAAAAAATCCTAATTTTTTACAATAATTGCAAGTTAGGGTTTACATATATGTCATTACCGTTACGGTGGTATCAGGAAAGACATGTTTCTACCGTTACCACGAAATGAAGAAAAGTGTTTGCATAATGTATGTCTACGAATGCATTTATACATTATGATGTAATCTGGAACAGGATACAGGTAAGAACTGATGAGCTGATGCCAAGTTTGTAGGTAGATACCAGGGTAGATGATTTTTAAAATTTTGTATCAAGTCCATGCTATCCAAGTATCGGAGACTGAAAGCATCAGAAATAATATGAATACTTTTTATTTAAACAAAAATCAAGCATGGTGAATAAGAAACCAATAAACAGTGTTAAAAACAGTAGAAAATGTAAAACAAAAACTAGAATATCTTGCACTATACAAATTAAAACAAGAATTTTATTAAATTAATTTGTGAACAGTATCTAATTGTAAATATGAATTAATACTGGTCCATGAATAGCAGGACCTTGAGCAATCATTTTGAAACGAAAATCGTCCCACCAACTTCAGAATGACCTGAATTATACAATTTGAAACAAAAATTTTATTGAAACAACTTGTGAATATGGTGAACAGTATCTAATTAATACTGATCCATTAATAGCAGGATCTTGTGCAACCACATTGAAATGAAAATCATTGTCCTCTTATGTAAGTGGTGACATAAGCACGCACATTGTGTTAGAACTTCACAACAGACAAAAACTTATTAAACACGAGCCATAATGATCTGAATTGTAGCGACTTGTTCCATATATAAGTTGAATAGGGGTGGTCCCTGGAATATCACCTCTTTCAGTATTAATTTTTCGTCAACATTGATGACAATATTATCTCGTTTTGGCCAGTCAAAGATGTACCGGGAACGAACACCAATTTGTTCAAGAAATTTCAATTTCATGCTTTCTAAATAATTTCTGATCCCTTGCAATAACTTAACAATGTTCGATGATGCAGAGAACCCGGTTCATTTACTAAAATTTGATGTACTTTTATGGTACCCTTTATAGATTTTTATGGCACCATATTCACATGTGGTTCAATATCTGCTAGTGCATCATCTGATATCTTATCCATTGTTACAATGATGTTCCCTAAACTGAATGAAATGTTGGCCAGGAGGAAGAAATTAGATTTGTTTCTGTACTGACTTGTTGGCTCATCAGAAACAAAGTGAATCTTGTTTACACATTTTTCTCTGAGGTCTTTGAGCACTGATTTCAAGTGGGTCCATACTGACCCAGCCCCATGTCTTGTATCTTCAGACAGAGTACAGTAGCACTTTGTAAATATACCTGCAACTGAACTGCGAAAAGTTGCATGGCATGTGTGTATTGCTAACTGACGCTTTGATGCACCAAAATGCATCGACATAGTTTCGGGACCCAGCTTACATTCATAATTTTGGCTGAAGTTAATCTGCAATACACATTCATCACTTTCTAACCCATTTTTAAACTTTCTAATCTCATGGTACTGATGTTATATCATGTACTGGTGTAGCAACAGCTCTCGTAATTGATAATCAAACAGGTTACAAACATTTTTAACTGAATCTTTTCTTTTAACAATTCTTTAGTGTTTATGTTTACTGAAACTACCTCACCTTTGATACTAGTGCGTGTTTCAGAGATACTTTGCCATTGGTAGTATTCGATGGGCTCTCTGAATGACTCAATATCTATACCAGTGACGTATATGTTACTCATACTGCCATTGCATTTGATATATGTGAAATACATACAGGACATATTTGTTCTTGAACAAACAATTGAGTTGATAATATCATTGGCATTTCTGCTCTTTATAACCCCAAGCTGTTTCAGCTTTGAAGCAAGCAATTCACAATCTGTATGCAGTTTGCATGTTGTGGTGTCCTTATCATTTACATTTGGACAAACAACATAAAAGGGACAAAGCCTTGTAAAAGAAGTATAAGAAATGAAAACCTACGTATTTTCAGCCAGAAATTTCATCCTCAAATTCTTTAATGTGTCACATAGGTATTTTTTCAGTCTCTTCTATTTTTTCTGATTAATAGTTTTTTTCTTCCCAGAAGCAGGTCTACTAACATCATCCCTATGATAAAAGTCATTCACTAGTTTTGACACTGCTATTGGAATCTTGTTGAGCATTCCATCCTCATCCATTCCCAGTCTTCTGTTGATCTTGTTCTGTTTATTCTTTAGTCGTATCTTTGAGATGGCCAGGTCTATTTCAGCTTTTTTCATTATTCTATATTTCTTTAGAAACTGTCCTTTAACCACATCTAAAAATGACCTCTTCTTTTTTCTAGCCATTGAAATGCCCTTGAGTTTTTGTTTTATTTCATCTGAGAGTGCAAAGCCAGATATTAGCTGCTTTTGAATATCTTTCATGTTGCCAGATCTAACCATTAATCTTGCCTTTCGTACTGGTGATGGATCTGCATGCTGAGCATGTGTGCCACTGGTATTCAGACCTGTGTTGTCCTCAGGTATATTTGTTTGCTGTTATAATACTTTATTTTTTTCTTTTCTTTTTTTTTCAGTTCATTCCTCAAGTTTTTAATTGTTTCCTCCTGGCTTCTGATTTTTCTGTAAGCACTCTTTGCCTCTCTCCGTAGCTTCTTTCTTCTTGCTACTTTTTGATGAGATGGAGGACACTCAGGACTTTGAGGACTTTCAGGAGGTGTTAGATCAGAGACTTGAAAATTTGGCTGAGGATCTGGTTCTACTTGTACAGCTGCCCGTTGTCTTCTTTTCTCCCGTTTCCATATACGCCGTTGAGCTTGATGTTTTCTTTTACTGAGACTATGTATAGTTTTACTTTCCTTTGAGCCTTCCGTTGCTGATACCTGAAATATAATGTTTGAAATGCCTTTAACATTGATGATAGAATAATGATTGTACATGTACACTCTACCAAACCAGCCGACTTAGTCCAAGTCGTATGGCTATAAAAAAGGATAAGAACACAAGTACAGAGAGACCATATTAACTTACGCTTAAATAATTTATTGGATTTTTTCTTATGGTTTTTGCTTCTGTTACCAAAACTTTACAAGTAAATTGTTCCATGAAAGCCACCATCTTTGCCAGTATGCAGCACCCTGATTGTTGACTGCTTGTATGATTGAAAAATTCAAGCAAAATAATAAAGTTTGTAAGCGATCAAATACACACAAAATGGCTTATATAGGCTTGAAATCTGCTAATTTAGTCTGTTTTATATATGAGTATTCACTCATACGAACACTCTAGATCCGGGCGTCAGTGCACACACAAAGATGCCGCACTCACACGAGGAGTAAAAGTTGATATGTTTTGACTAATTTCACTACAATTTTCAAACAAGTTCTAGAATATAAAACTGTAAAATATGTTTCACCTAAAACGCTGTGTTTTAGACCCCTCTTACTGTGAATTAACGAGGTTCCACTGTACAATGGTTAAGGGTACCAATTTTAATGGTAGAGTATTGGGCAATCTTGGCCAACAGATTTGTTTCAAAACAGTTTAAATCAAATTTACTGTGTTGATCATATTGTATAATCAAACAAAGAAGCGTTACAATTTTTCAATTTCAGCAAAACCATACAAAGGACCGATCAACAATTTCAATTTACCTCTTTCTCTCTTTTGCTAAATAAGCAGCATGTGCTTCGCTATCTTCCTTCCTTCTAGCCTGCATAGCTCTCATCATTTCTGCTTTTTATTTAAGCATCGTGCATCACTGGAATAAAATACACAGCAGAATTTTGACTTTGTTCACCATGTACACATTATTTATTGGTGAATAATGAATTAAAGGCCAATTTCACCTCCGCTTATGAGTTGGTTTAAGTATTTTCAGTAGATGGAAGGAGACAGGCTATTTATGAAGATTACAAAACTTTAAATAGATTTAGAGAAAGGGAGATGTTAAGATTTTTCCCCACCAGACTCACTCTACCAAAAGACATGCTAATAGCTGTTGGAAAAATTGACCTGATGAGGTGTTGTTTGTTTGTTTTCAATTTCGCGCAAAGCTATTCAAGGGCTACCTGCGCTAGCCGTCCCTAATTTAGCAGTGTAAGACTAGAGGGAAGGCAACTAGTCATCACCACCCACCGCCAACTTTTGGGCTACTCTTTTACCAACGAATAATGGGATTGGCCGAACATTATAACGCCCCCATGGCTGAAAGGGCGATCATGTTTGGTGCGACGGGGATTCGATCCTGCGACCCTCAGATTACGAGTAGAACGCCTTAACCCACCTGGCCATGCCGGGTCCCTGACGGGGTAGCATCCTGATACCGGATTTAGAAACCTCTATTTAGGAATACAAAGACAGGCCAGTGTATGTGATATTAACTATAATTAAGAATAATAAGTCAAGGTTACCCATTATTGAAATTGATATGATATTCATAAGAATCATAAACATTTAAGTTTGTGGAATTAATTCAGTATTTAACTTCAAAGTTTAACATGTCTATACCGTTATCTCACAAAAGTAATGGTGAAGACACACCGTAGTAACGGTAAAGACACCATTAAAGATATATCTAAATGACCTTTTGCCATGAGGCACCTACATTTCTCTTCTGATTGAGGAAGTAACAAACTCTCATTATATATATATATATATATATATGTTACAATGATTCAATATGTTTTCATACATGTTTTGGCAGTAACAGTAAAGACATTGTACTCATGAGGCAACTTTAGTTTAGCAACTTACTTGACAGATTCTTGTCCACTTCTAAGTTCTGTTTGATTCTGCAGCCAATGGGGCTGATCCCTACATCCTGGTCTTTCATATGAGGTAAAGTGCTGCCATCTCTGTGGATGTTGGTAAACATTTCTTGGAAAACATTGCCCATGGTAACGGTAAAGACACACTCTTTTCAAAAATCTAGGCCATATAACGTTCTTGGATAAATTATCTAACATAAGCTAAAGTAGAATTATTAATCCTTTTTCAGAAACCTGAAATAATTTTTTCTGATAGTCATATAAAATACACTTCCACCATTTATGCTATTTATGAGATTGTACAACTTTTTTACTGTAGTCTCCACTTTTGCCAGGTAACGGTATGGACATTTTTGTCACATTTAAATCCAGTGTTTTCTTTAATATGACCAAAGAAATTTAAACATTTTTTTCCTTGAGGGAATAAATCAGTTTTATCAATATGTCTACAAAAATATAAAGTTTGATCCCAGAGAAGACAGAAAAAAGCATAGGCATCATTTAGTCTTAATTGTCACATTTTGTTGAAAATGGCCCAGATAATGAATATAGCAATTGATCTAATTCGTAAGAAGTAATAGTATATTATAAATGCAAGCCTGTGAAACAAATGTCACTGCTCAGCAAATACGCATTAATTTGACTGTGCGTTATCAACTGATTAATATCAACCACGTCTCTAGTATACGTATACTAGAGAAAACTTCCTAACATCATACCACAATTGTTTTAGTTATAAAACAGTAATGTTCGTAAGTCATCCTCTCTATAGCAGCAGTAGTGAAATATTTGTTAGCAACCATAGTTTCATTTTGCCAGGAGATGTGTTTTCAGTAGTGACACGAGAGAAAAAAAATTCATATTGCGAGAGAAAAAATAAAGCTAAGAATAATCGATAGTAAAATTATCTTAAGTATAAGAAGAAGACATGTGATTAGTTTAAATTCGTGCTCCAAGTTTCATTATTTCACGTGTCATATTTTTCGGCGCGTTAAAATGCAACCAAAAGTGACAAGAAGGAAGTGAACAGGGCAATATTTTAAGAGAGCATTTGAAAACAAAAGAACGTTTCTTATGAAAAAGGTTGGCATCAGGGGATGCAACAAAAAAGAAGAAGAAGAAGAAATAGAAGGCTGCCAACAAGATCTCGCTTCAAATATTGAAACCAAAACCCATCCTCACTTTCATCGCGCATATAACTAGTATATGCTGCTTTACCACCACAGTTCTGCACTGAACAATACATCTCCATCTTTTTGTATTCATAGGTCATTTAGGTAAGCACCTAGCACCACAAATGAAACAGTTCATGCTAAAGCTGAGAATTCAGTTAGCACTTTTTAAGGTGTTGACTTCCTGCGAGACTTTCATTATCCAATTCATTTCAACGTCTAGCTTAGACACACGTATTGTGAAATTTTATTAACAGTTTCGGATCTTTTTCAAAGGTGTTTTCTAGCTCTATGTGAACAAATCCTTTCCTTAAGCTCGTTTACCAGCTGATAATCCGTGGATCAGGCTTCTGACATTTAAGGAAACAGATGGATGGTGCTTTATCATATTGAAGCATTTACAAGGATGCGATTTACTGTAGTTATAGTCCGTCATAATACTGGTGTATCAAACACAACTGCAACCAGCTTCGTAATATCGCCTACTTTGACTGTTTTTTGCACAGAAATTTTTCTTCTCGTTTGACCAATGTAAACCTTGTCACCTGTGCAGTTAATTTGGCCTATATCTTATTTTTCAACGTCATTATTTTTAGTCATTTAACAATATTAATTAATTTACAGTTTTACCCTGAAAAATAAAAGCTACATTATTTATAGAACATCTACGTGTTTTTTACTAACTTTCCGGAAAGTCAAGGAGGGAAAGTTATACTTTTGAAACGAATTTTATGGTTTGGAAGATTCTTGGGAGCTCAGCTTATAATACCTCCTTTGCAGCTTTTCCATTTGATGTAACACCTCTGTGAACAATATTTGATTAAAAACATTTACAGCAACCACCAAGTTAAAAATTTAAATCGGTTATCTCAGAACAAATAATTTTAATGCCCCTTAGCCGTTTGATACTCGTGGTGGGTACAATATAAAAGATGGCCCATTGTGTAATTTTGTGCTTAAACTATAAACAAATAAAATATATTATTAAATTCTGTTTGTTGTGCGTGTGTTTTATAGCAAAGCCACGTTATACTATTTGCTGTGTGCAGGGAGAGAAATTGAACGCTTGATTTAGCGTTGACAAATTCGTAGATTTACCGCTTCCCCATCGGGGGATTTTTAGTTATTACTTTAAATATTACGTTTTCTCTTACAAGAATTATTTTTGATCTTGATATTTAATAAGGAGTTTTTGTTACTTCAAATATTTTCAGACAAGACGTTTCGCAACACTAAATTTTTAAAAAGGTGCTTTTATTACTTTACATTAAGTGATAAGGTGTTTCTGTGAAGTTATTTTTTGTTGAAATACATATAAAACGAATTCCAGCTAGCAGGGTAAAAAATGTGGCGTATTTATATTAAAATTTTACAAGAACATTAGCCCAGAGGCTAATGACGTGGGGATAGTAGGCCAGAGGAGGTAATTAATGTGTACAAAAGGTTAATAAAGGCAATGAAAGAAAAAAAAATTTGTCAGAGATACTGCCCACAATTAATTATGAGGATAAGTTATAAGTAGATCACTAGAGTTAAATGCTAGGCTTAGGTTAATATGGGCAGATAGGCTGTTTAAACTTGTGAGATCGGTTTAATGGAAGTAAGAAGCTTTTAGGGATAGATGGTTTATATTTAAATAAAGTAGGAACTGATTTGTTTATTAAGGCGATTAACGCAGCTGTAAGGTAAGTTTTTAAACTAGGACTACACAATGATGAGAGACAGAAAAAAATGCAAACGGAATAAAAGGCCGAGAAAAGTTTAGAATAAGAAATAAATATAGAAGTAGTTATAAGGACAGACAAAGAAAGGTGTTACCGCTGTAATGATAGGAGTATACGAGATGAAATAGATGATTTTAGAGCATTGGTAGGAATGGAGGATTTTGATATGATGGGAATAGCTAAAATATGGTTAAACATAGATGATTTTGATGGCAGAAGTTTATTTCATCCTGTTAAACTTGAGAATATTAAAACTAACAGCAAGGAGACTGAATCCATTTGGGTTTCTGTAAGTGGATATAAAGGGAAAGGATTTTAGTGGGAATTTGTTACAGATCACAAGCTGAATCTGATGATATTAATGATGATTTTTATTGTATAGTAAGTATGGTTTCACTAAGGTAAAGCCTTGTCTTAGAAATCTTTTGACATTCTTTGGAAAGATCACTGTTTTTTATGAGGGTAAGAGTACAGATTAAGTATATTTGGATTTTCAGAAAGCATTTGACAAGATATCATAAAAGGTTTGTAAAATGTCTCTATACGTGTGAGGGATAAGTTGTAAATTGTATAGAAGAGTGGTTGGATGGAAGGAGGGCTGTTACAAATTGAGTTGAGTCAGACTGGATTAATGTCACACGTGAAGTATTTCAGAGTTCAATCTTGGGACCTTTGTCCCTTTTGATTTACATCAATGACACAGATGAAGAGAAGTAAATAAATTACTTACATTTGCAGATAATATTAAGGTCTTGGTGTTGTTATTTGTGAAACGTATCCTGCTGATTTACAAAAAGATTTAGATCATTTATCGTGTTAGGCACATAAACGGCAGATGAGTCTTAATTATGATACATTTATGGGCTATCATAAGTATAATTTTGAAGGGAATAATTTTAAACAGTGTTATGGAAGAAAGGGTTCTTATGTAATAGTTGATCAGTCTATAAAGATATCCAAGCAGTGTGTTACTGCTAGTGGTAGGAGCGAATAGGATTTTTGGTTGTATCTACAGAAATATTGAATACAAATCTAAAGAAGTTATAATTTCAGGTCACTGGTTAGGCCACATTTAGAGCATTGTGTTCAGTCTTGGGCTCCTTAGGAAATACATCGAACTGTTGAAAATGGTTCAGAGAAGAGTTAATAGAATGATGTCTAGGATAGATAGGTTGTCATATGAGGAGAGACTGGAATATCTCAAACTGTTTTTTCTTGAAAAAAATAAGAGTTAGAAGGATTTGATTGAGGTGTTTAATATCGCAAAGGAATTTGATATTTGTTGATGCATCATCTTTTATCATATTTAGCAGTGAAAATAGTAGGACTAGGGGACACAAGCATAAATTTTGGCAAGGTAGGAGTCATTTTCAACTAAGACTTTTTTTTTTAACAAGGTGGTTGCTCTTGGGAATGGGTTATCTTCAGATGTTGTAAAGGCAGTAAATTTAAATGAATTTAAGAGAAACTACATGAATGATAAAGATTGGCTTTAAGGTTTTTATTTTATTCTGAAGTTTGTTTAGAGCGTGGAACAACCGATATAAACCAATAGATCCCACATTGTTCCAAAACGTTAAGTACATTTAATGGACGTTTACGGTTAAAAGACACAATAACAGATGGCGCCAAAATAGTACAATTAGAAAATTTTGGTTTGTCAACTCACCCTTAGCGTCGAAGTGCATGTTTAGCTTTTCAATATTCATACGACATTTATCTAAAAACAGGAAAATGCGAAAACAAACAAACAATTGAAATATGTCCTAATACATGTGCCATCTGTTGGATAGCGCTGTGTTTAACGGACTTACAACACTAAAAACGAGGTTTCGATTCTTCGCCATGGACAGACGACAGATTTGGCTTTGTGTTAAAGTAACAAAACAAAAGAAACAAATGCTGTAACATGCAGAAATATACCAGTAATGTATATCATGAATTATTTCTTATGCATATAGATAACTGAAAATTAAACTAGTTTTACTGCGAACACTTTTCTAAACTTGGTAGTTTATCCTTAAGGCTAATGTTTGTTAGTATAGCTCATTATTCTGAAACTTCTATTAATTTTAAGCATTAATGAATGATCACTCTAGTGTTAAGTTTATTATTAATATTAATAGCATAAATGAGTGATCACCCTAGTGTTCAGTTTATTATTAATATTAATAGCATAAATGAGTGATCACCCTAGTGTTCAGTTTATTATTAATATTAATAGCATAAATGAGTGATCACCCTAGTGTTCAGTTTATTATTATGTGTATGCAAGCGTGTGATGTTTAATAAGGTATAAAAATAATACCCTGTAGTAATATATCTAGAAATTAATCGTATATACGAGTAATGTTTAATTATGTTTTCATTATATTTTTGCGCGGCCTCTAGCGTTAGTATATTACAAGCTTTCAGCCCAATTATTTAGCACTAAAATAAACGCTTTAAAAGTATAATCCATATAAATGCAATAGTACTGTCTGTTGTATGTCCACGTAACTATTCGTAGGGAGTGGATGGATCTTTACTAAATTTGGTATGGAGGTTCATTAGGTCCGTGGGGAAATATGTACAAATTTTCAATTTTGCATTTTTTATGGGCGTTTCTTTACCACCACTTCGCTCCCTAATGAATAGATTTTCACTAAATTTGACATGAAGGATTTGTTGGGTACATGCGGAGATACATGCAAATATGCGGTTTCGCATTTTGTGTTTCAATGTTAATTTTCATTTTTTTACAATTACATACAAGGGAAGCCACTTTTCATGCCCTGAGATAGCTTTTTATTAATCTCGAATTTACATAACTTTCGTCAAGGAGACGAGTACTTCACCTAGTGAACAATAATCTAATAAACAGATTTAAAATAAACTCCATCTTGGTCTTTTCAGAATAGTTCGGTTTATTTATATATTTATTTTTGATTTCGCGCAAAGCTACACGAGGACTACCTGCGCTAGCCGTCCCTAATTTAGTATTGTCTTACGGGCCGAGTGCCTTAACCACCTGGCCATGCTGGGCCAGAATAATGTAGAACGTGCTAAGAAATTTAATTATAGGAAAGTGAAAGTGAATTTTTATTTTAAATAAACTATATATATATTGTTACGTTGTAGTGTTTTATGTTTACTATTTGTTTGTACATTGTTATTAAGTTCAGTAGAACTTTAAAGTGTGAAAGAGCCTGAAGAAAACCAATTCTGTTTGTGACGTTACTTATGTAACTTCTGGATTTTTACCTTTTTTATTTTAAAATGTGAAAAACTATACCTATCATTGGCGCATAGTCTCTTTACGAAGGTCCACTAATTTCTATATATTATAATCACAATAGTTATACTTGGTCAATTTATCTGAGAATCACTTTAAAGTGAAGCAAGTTGCATAGGACACTGTTGTCCATTTAGACTTCATGGTCTTCCTAATATAAAGCTTGTAAATAAAGCAGACTTACTGCGAAATCTAGTGTAGACGAACTTAGTGAAACATGCTATATAAATATGCCACATAAAATTAATAAAACCACTTAATCAGTCATTCTCTGCAGAAATCACAACTCTGGAGTTTTCAAAAATACACGTCTTACAAATCACGACCAAGAAACTGGCTTATAACAGAGTATAGGCGTACTAAGCGCTAACTTTAACCCTGAGTACTGTCTAATCCCTCTTCTGTCTTGGCCATCTGGTCTATTTACACGGGATGGCCAGGTGGTTAGGACGTTTGACGCTTAATCTGAGGGTCGCGGGCTCGATTCCCCGTCACATCAAACATACTCGCCCTTTCAGCCGTGGGGGCTTTATAATGTGACAGTCAATCCCACTATTCGTTGGTAAAAAAAGTAGCCCAAGAGTTGGCAGTGGGTCGTGAGGACTAGATGCATTCCCTCTAGTCTAACACTGCTGAATAGTGACGGCTAGCGCAAATAGCCCTCTTTGTGAAAGCTAACATTGATTGGTACTAGAGGTAAATAATCAACAAATTTTAATTATCTTTAAACTAAAGCGTGACAGTTCTCGATTGGTGCTTTAAAGTAGTAAATAACAAAAGATTAGTTCTAACTGGCATAAATCGTAAAGGAAGTACAAGCTGTTAACAAAGTAAAACCACATGATCACAATCTTACGTACAGGTTTACAAAAAAAAAATAATATTTTAAATAATATGTCCCCCTGAAAAATATTATATACACACTTCTTATTTCTACCTCAGTCACCCTAATTAAACCATAAACATAAGAAATAACAAATCAAATACTACGTTTTAGGTCTGTTGTTGTTTCTTCATCTTTCAAGTGAAAAAAATTTAAGGCTTACAGGTGACTCACAAACATTTTAAGAAATTAGGACCGGAATATAAAATATAAGTAATTTTTAATAACTCAGTTGTTTTCACAATTTCGCAGACGAGGTTGCTAATATGTCGTTATTTATAATTAAGGTTCTTTATTGCATGAACGAGCGAAACTTGAGTGAATTTTATTTGTACTTTTAGAAAAAGTAAAATTACATGGAATGGGTGTTGCCAGGATTTATTTTCAGTGTAGGGAGGATATTCAAAAATTATATCTCTGTGCTCAGTAGTTGTAATTTTTCGTGACTATCGAAATAAGACGCACCTGGTATCCGTCTCCTACCCACCCACTGGCGACACTCATGCACCTACAGACCTGTTTAACAAATTCTGTATTGCGAACAAGATGTTTCGGTAAGGTGAATGTCAATCTTGGTGCCATCTTACTCAGAAAAGTATTAATAAAAATAAAAATCTAAACCTCTAAGGTAGATTGTGCTCCTCAATAAGTCAATATTAAATTCGAGGGCTTATAACTCTGAAGCTCATGGTTTGATCTCTGCGGTGAGCACAACACTAAAATCCCATTGTGAAACTGAATTCGTAACAATAATAATTGTAGATTGTTTCTAAAAAACAATTAACCCTTGAGTTCTGAGAACTACAACTCTTATAAACTTAAAGGTAAGAAGTCTTGCTTTCAGAAACATTATAGTGTTATCTATAGTTCAAAGGCTATTCATTGATTCCCCAGCTCTCCAAAGGTCAAAAGCCAGTAATTCACTCTGGTCGGCTGAAGTCAAAATATGCATTCTGCATCTTAGTGTTAATTCTCTAAATATCGCAAATTAAATGCTATACTCAACTCTGATTCATCAGAGAAACCAAGTAACATCAACTAACTTCAAAATTTTTGCTTACCAATTATCATTCATAGTTCAGATTTTCAGGAGATGCAGAATTCGCTGGTAAATAAATATTTCTAATTTATTTCATAAACATAGTCATGTTTAGTTTTATATGTATATATACTGAATGTTGATGAATGTTTAATTAAGGTGTTATTTAACGCAATGGGACGTATGCATTATTTTTAAACGCAGAGAAATGCTTGTTTAAAGTGTTCATGAACGCAGAGAAATGTTTTTAAAGCTATCTTGAAGAAAGAGTAAGGTTTATTTAAGTTGTTTTAGATAGAGAGGAACATTTGTTTAAGGCGTTATTTAACGCAGAAGAACGCTTAGTTAAAGTGTTTTTAACTCAGTTGAATACTTTTTCAGATTTGTTTTGACAAAATAATGCTTATTTAAATTTGAAGAAGATTCTACTGGAAGAATCAATAATATTTACATTGTTGCCAACTGAACTTTCGAAAACCTTGCCTAAAGTTTATAAATCGACGCGCCAAGAGAGAGCTTTCAAAATATTCTTGGTTTGCTACAGCAAGTACACTAAAACTCTCGGAAGTAATAACTGTGATAAACGCTTATTAATCGGAAAACTACAAATTTTGATCACGAACGTTTATGGATTTCGAATATTACAAAATGTTTAACTTCAGGGAATTAACTTCGGACGTTAGTATTTCTACGAGTGTATTAGATATTTTGCCTGGAAAAACTCGTGTGAAGAAGCTAGCTACCTTCCTATCAAGAGCAGTGTACCTGTGTATCAATACAAAATTAATTCGCTTATTGTGAACCGTCGATAAAAGATTCAGTTCTAGACTAGATATAAGATTTAGTATTGTTTGTTAGTTTGTAAATATTTTGTATATCAATCTTTATTTGTAATAACTGTGATTATAAATTGTATTGTTGTTTGTGTATTAAAATGTGTCTGTGTTAAGAAACAAAACTATGTATATAAATTTTCTTGGCAAATATCATAAATTTGATACCCATCGACATTCAGTTACCTTTTAAAGTAAAATTAAAATTTCAGGTTATTTCAAATCGAAATACTTAACATAATAAATCGGAGACTCGTTCTAGATAAATTATAATATGTAACACAGGTTAGAGTGTTATTGAATGCATATTAATACTTGTTTAAGGCTTTCTGGAACCCAGAGGAACAATTGTTTAAAGTGATCTTGAGTGACGAGTAAGGCTTGTTTAAGGCGTTCTTGAATCTATCTAATGTATTTGTTCGTTGCATCGTGTTTAGTTTTTTTTTCTCTGTATAAACTTCGATCAGGTTTTCCTTACTGTCTTTCCAACGGGTAGTCTTGCAAGTAATGATGAAAATTAGTTTATGTACTGTTGATGTTTGACCTAAATAAACACTCGCGATTCGGTGGTGTTTTATAGGGTCCAAAGTTTACTGCCTTTAATATATTTGGTTTAGAAACAAAACAGAACACACTCTCTTGACCAACAGATTGTCAAGATTAGGTTGTATTCGATAATATATGCCATTTGTAACGCTTATCACGACTTGAAAAAACAAAATGTTTCCTTCCTGTAAGTTTGTGTAAACCGCTGCTAACTGGCTGCTCTGTCGGCAGATCACACAGTCGTTCTAATCGATAGAGTACTGAGTCTGAACGACGGAAGAAACAGATTATTACTCTACATTCCAAACTTTTAGTAATACATAGAATAATGCAGATTAGATTGCTTTTATATTGCATATATTTCGATGTTTTGGTACTTGTTCTGAATGTGCTTTCAATGGGAAGAGCGAGTAACTTTCATAAATTAAGTACAAGTACTGAAATAGATCCTTCCACATCCTATATTATATTTTTGTTGATACTGTAGTTGTCATTTCGCATTACATTTTAAGGCAGTAAGATAACATTTTGAAACTTCATATACAGTTAAATATTTCTCTCTTTTGTCTTATTACCATTAAATACAACATAGGAAGTGTTTTACCGTGTAAAGTAATGTGTAATTTGACTAGAAAAGAAAACCAATAACAAGATTATTTTGTAACAACGCATTGAACTTCCTCCTGCTTTGGAAAGAAAGGACGAGCAAGTTAAACCTTTTCTTATACAGCCTTCTAACTTTAGTTATAATACCCCTTGTTATAATAAAGCTTGATAAGTTACATGAGAATAAGTTTCTGTCTCTTCTCTTCATTTCGATGAAAGTAAAAAATAATGTTCGTTACTTATTATTAAAAGTTTAAGAGGTAGGAAAATAAATATTTACTATTTGTATGCCTGTCCCACACCTGGTCGCAAAACTGTAAACTTGAAAGCTTAACGCTAAAAACTAAATAGTTCATTGTGTAGTTTCACACGAACATACAAACAGCATTTATATGAATTCATTTGATGAACAATAATCACGGGTATTTGTTATGTGAGACAAGACTTTTGCAACTTTTGGATGTTGTTTCCTTTCATATACACTTTCATATTTCTCAAACAAACTTAGAAAGTTCTAATATATTTCAGAATTCTACTTTCACTTTCTTTTGGTTAAAAGAAAATTTTAAAAAAGTCTATTTCTAAACTTTCTGATTTCCTTTTTCAAGGAAAGTCAACACCCAGAATTTAAGAGAGAAAAGCCTTAAAATATTGATTTATTGAAATGAAATACTATTAGTGGTGTTTTGAATTTCGTGCAGAACTACAAGAGTGCTATCTGCGCTAACCGTCCCTAATTTAGCAGTGTAAGACTAGAGGGAAGGCAGCTAGTCATTACCACCCACCGCCAACTCTTGGGCTGTTTTTTTACCAACGAGTAGTGGGATTGACCAACAAATTATAACGCCCCACGGCTGAAAGGGCGAGCATGTTTGGTGCGATGGGGATTTGAACTCGCGACAATCGGATTGCGAGTCGAACGCCTTAATCCACCTGGTCATGCTGGGCCTATTTTAATGTGAAGGGGGTCACAATGGAGAGTTTCCTGAGTTAGGGGGCGTTGCTATTTAAAGTTTGGAAAACACTGAGTTGCACTGCTTTTCAGAAAAACGAACTTCATAGTTTGCATGAGCATTGTGAGAAGAAAAAATAATTTTTATATTCATGAATAATTTGTTTTATTTTTCCTTTTAACTTTTAAATTGATTTAATATCACATGAACTTTAAAAGTACCATTTGAATTAATACAAGTAATTCGAAAAATAGCGTAAAAGTAGAATTTAGTAAAAGATAGAGAAGGAATAGACACTAGTTTTTGTAATAACAGATAATATTAAAGCTTACCTTAGCAACTGTCATTTGGAAACAAAAATAATAAAATCCATTGTCATGCTTATTTACAAACGCCATCTGTATATTACGTTTTCAATGCATTAAAACTATCAGTCATGATATTTTACATCTGTGGTCGTTAATTCCAACAATAAGTTTATCGTTTGAATGCGTTACGAAATTCACGTAGTAAGACAACCTAATCTTTATATACGTTACCATCTTGTTTATTATATGATCACTTCATCTTTATATGTGTTTAAAACATTACCTTAATACATTTTGAGTAGAGTTATAACTATATAAAATTAGAAAAACTAATTTTATAAAGTGATTCCGTTTGATGTTTATTTTGTGTATGTTTTTTTCTAAAAAGTAACTTAATTGAAAGTAGTTTATTTTGGTATGAATCAAGAAAAACAAATTACATGCGTTGATTATATAGCTCACCACTTTATGAGGTCTGAAAATATTTATTATTGTTCTTATCCAGGGTTGCTGATAACGGTATGAATTACCAAAACTGCAGGTGGAGAATAAAGAGTTTATCTGGGTTTAATGAATTTCTTTGACCATGACACAGTTTTTTTATTTGGGAGGGGAAGATATTTCACTGAAGAAAAAAATATTAAATGTTATAAACTAAGCGCTGGTACCACAGAAATAACATAACATGTAGGTTAAAATATTCCAAGAATTTTCGACTTTTAAAGAACTTGTTAGAAATATTTTTGACTTATCGTGTAAGGAAAACATAATCATGTCAAGCTTCAACGAAATAATGATTTCTTTAATTTTAAAGCAAAATTTTATTGAAACATAGATATTAAAAATAAAAATATCATATCACATTTCAGACTGAAAACACACGGAAAATATTTTGTCATTGTGCAACCTAGTGGGCAAACTAGGCTTTTAACACGATTCGTTCAAACTATATACACATCCTGATCACAGCGCCCCTTGTGACACAAATGGGAAATCGATGTTCATTGTTGTAATGCGGCAGTGAATCGTTTTCACAGTAATATTCGCATATGGTCGGGTGATAAGTACGCACTGAAGAATTTTCCCGCGTTTCTGCTGCCGCTTGAATAGGTGGAACTGCTGACAAAACATTTTAAGCTTACGCGTGCGAAGAGGGTGTGGAATGGACTTTAGTTTTGATAACGGTAGAAACTCCTTTCAGCATTATCTAACTACAGGTATGTGAAAGGTAAATTCTTGAAAAATACTCGATAATAATTTTAATCAACATTTTAATTGAAGTCTAGTAAAAAGTATACCGGTAATAAGTTTACTTCAAACTTAGTTCTCAAAGATTTCAAATATATCGTTCGTTTTTCTTTCGAAATTTTATTTGTTGTTAAGGATAAAGTTGCATATCAAGTTATCTGTCCTGGGCTCACCACAGACATCGAATCTAGAATTTTAGTGTAGTAAGTCTTCAAACAACTAGGAGGGTTATTCTAAAATATAAGCATTGGCAATGCATGTTTCGTGACCGATTTTTTTGTAATTGTTAAAGTTATTTTTGTTAACAAGTTGTGTTTCCACCTGTTAAAAATAAGTGTACAATTATGCAACTTTTTGCCGGGAAACAAAACTTTTGATAATGACCTATAACCATTGAGGTGAGCAAATAAAGACGGTAGTATTGAAAGTAAAAACGAAATTATAGACTATCATCTAGTTAGACGATAGAAATAGCTACTTTTCTCATAGTCTCTCTCGCGGATTCAAATATCCGTCACACCAAACATGCTCACCCTATCAGCCGTGGGAGCGTTAAAATGTTACAGTCAATCCAACTATTCATTGGTAAAAAGAGTAGCCCAAAAGTTGGCGGTGTGTGGTGATGACTAGCTGCCTTCCCTCTAGCCTTACACTGCTAATTCTGCTAATTTAGGGACGGCTAGCGCAGATAGCCCTTGGATAGCTTTGCGCAAAATTCAAAACAAACAAACATAGTCTCTCAAATATAATAGAGCATCACCAGCAGTCGTCTGCTCTATTCACATGATTTAAAGGACGATATAGACTCATTAACAATCGTTTGCTCTGTTGACAGAATTTAAAGGACTATGAAGTCTCACTGTCTTTCTTTCTTTCTTTGGAATTTCGCACAAAGCTACTCGAGGGCTATCTGTGCTAGCCGTCCCTAATTTAGCAGTGTAAGACCAGAGGGAAGGCAGCTAGTCATCACCACCAACCGCCAACTCTTGGGCTACTCTTTTACCAACGAATAGTGGGATTGACCGTAACAATATAACGCCCCCACGGCTGGGAGGGCGAGCATGTTTGGCGCGAGTCGGGGCGCGAACCCGCGACCCTCAGATTACGAAGCGCACGCCTTAACGAGCGTCTCACTATCAGTCGTTTGCTCTGTTGGCAGGACTTGATGGCGATAACGACTTACTAGTAATTTACTGCTCTGATGAAAGAATGTTAGGAACAGTTGGATCTCTCGGTATGATGGCTAGTTCTTGTCTGTAGCAACCTTCTTGAGGAGGAAGTAGATTTTGACAAAGTTTTAAAAATAGTAAGTATTCATATTAGTTACAGATATCTGTGTTTGTAAGTACATGTAAAACAGTAGCATTCTTCATCTTTACAAGGTAGATAAAAGGTGAAACTAAATGCTGTTCTGCTTATTGTCGAACTGAAAACAACTTGTCCATGTATCATGATAAACCAAGGGAGTGTGTAAGACTGGAAACAATGAGTTTAAATCAGTCAATCGTATAATAAACGGACACTACAAGTGTCACCTCTAGTGGTATATAGAATTTGTCTGTATAATAGTATTTATTATTACGACTGATGAAGTATGTGAAAAAAAAAAAGCCTTCAGAATGTAATCCGTATATAGAACAAATGTTTAATTGTTTTTAAAAAAAAAGGTGACACCTTTGGCAAGTCATGAGTTTATGCATCTGTTTAGAACATTTGTTAATAAAATGTCAGTTATATGTGTAAAAACTTGTGGTAATTTAAATAACATATCTAAAAATCAAGCAAACATTTAGTTGAAATTTCGTTATCCATTTCTGTTATCCATTAAAAGTCCAAATAAGTCTACTTCGCCCAACTGAGGTTGCTACAACATGTAAACTATGCAGTCTAATCCTACATGAAACCCGGCATGGCCAGGTGGTTAAGGCACTCGACTTGTAATCTGAGGGTCGCGGGTTCGAATCCCCTTTACACCAAACATGCTTGCCCTTTTAGCCGAAGGGGTGTTATAATGTTACGGTTAATCCCACTATTCGTTGGTAAAAGAATAGCTCAAGAGTAGGCGGTGGGTGGTGGTGACTAGATGCCTTCCCTTTAGTTTTACACTGCTAAATTAGGCTAGAGCTGATAGCCCTCGAGTAGCTTTGCGCGAAATTCAAAACCAAACCTAATCCTACATGTATGTTGTCAAAATTACAAAGTTTTATTTTTCACACTGTACCTTTTCAGTTGTGTGTTGGTATTTTAAATTAGTTGTATTTCACAAAGTAAAGCTAAAAATTTCGATACCAGATAGCCCATTGAGTAGTTTTGCGTCTAAGTTGTAACAAAACATTGTACTTTTCTTTATATTTTTCATCACAATGATACAGTCTCCAAGTATGATCTGATTGTTTGCTGTTTAACACAATGAGTTATTTGTTCTGTGCTTAACACGAGTAACGAAACCCCATTTCTAGCGTTTCAAGCCCTTTAGACGTTCCGCTGGAGGCTTTAACTATGCAAATAAACAGTTTTTCATTTTATTTGTTTCTTTGGCAAGATGCTTTTAAGGCTTAGTGTAACTTTTAAAATTTGTTTGTATGTTTGTTTGGATGACTTACAAAGCTAATGTGTCTTTATTTTAACTGTTAATTTGGCAGGATGGTTTAGTGTTTTGTTTTAGTTTTGTATGTTTGGCATAATGGCTTGCAATACTTTGCGTGTGTTTTTTTGAGTTTATTTACAAATTTAATAAGATAGTTTGCAAGGCTTATGTGCTGATGAAACGGATATCTTTAAATTGTATCCTTGGAGAAATGGTTTATAAAGTTAATAATCAGGGAACAATAATGGAGTAACTATAATTTAAAGTAAATTCAAGTGCCAAATGACCCAAGAGGTACATTAAATGTTCAAGCATACTCAGATATAATTAACCAATCCATCATGATTTCTCTAGTTACTAAGGTTACGCAGTTTGATGATATAACAGTAAATATTCTACGTTGTATTTATTACTAATTGTTCCAAACGATTTATTCTTCACTCGTATCCATGATATGCACAACTACGTTTGTTAACCTTTCTATTACATGAAAAGCTTTTCAAGTCTTCAGTGAATTATTACTGTTTTTTATTGCATTAAATCATATCTTGTACTGATACCTTAGTGTAATTTGAAGGAAAACATTGCTTCTATAGCAACTAATATTTGTTGGTAACCGCTTACCAGAATCTGTGTTGATAGTTTTGTCTCCACATAAACTGTGTGTTTGTGATAATTAATTTCACTTGTAGCATTATACGTGTATAAGTTAGTTTTATCTGTAAGTACAACATGACTGGTATTAACGAGCTGTACTTTTAACTGCAACATCACATGTGCTATTAACTACTTTTACTTGCAAAACCATATCTAACTGAATATAACGAACGCACTTCATCCAGAGTAAGAAATATATATGACTTCTATTGTTCATTGCTTTTGATAGGCGTATGACGTGTTTCTTTGAAGTTAAGCATAAAACTGTACTGTGGGCTGGCTATCTGTGTTCTGCACCCCACGGGTATCGAAACCCAGACATTCTATTGTGTCACTGGGGAATTAACCATATGAATTACCATATAAAATTATGTATGACGAGCGTACTTCATTTTGGGTAACAACTCTGTGTGACATCTATCGTTCATTGATTTTAACAGGCATATAGAAAACCACATCTAACTACGTATGGCGAACGTGCTTTATTCAGGGTAAGAAATGTTTTGATTACTTTGATCTTTCATTGCTTTAAACAGTCATATGTAAAACCATATTTAATTAAACATAACGAAACTTCTTCACTTGGAATAATAAATTCGTATCACTTTCGTCGTTCAACACTTAAAGCCCCCTGGTAGCACAGTAGCATGTCTTCGGACTCACACAACAGGGTTTCGATACTTGCCTTGGGCAGAGCACAGATAGCCCACGTAGCTTACGTACAACGCACACTCATCACTTTAAATAGTCATATGAAAACGCATATTTCATTGAATATATCGAATGTTATACGAACTTTGTATAGCTTCATAAGGACTGTGGAAAAGTCAAATTATAGAGTCAACTGTAACATTAATACTGAAATATGCTTTAAACACTTTTGTTCCTCGAACCAGTTTTATTCTTCCCGATCGCAAGCAGGTGAAGGACAAAATTATTAAATATCTGAGCTTTCATACTGATGGTAAATATAAATCTTTGTTTCAATTTTTTTCCATGTCACTTTAACTCCTACAATAAATATCAACATTTCCACTTCATTTACAGTCCATGTAAAGAGTCTCATTAACCTTTCTCTGTGTGCTCAGGTTATCCAAAAAATCAAAATCTTCTGAAGAAAGAGATTTTTTGTCGTCTTTATTGTAGTGAATCTTAATCTGATTGAGTACAATTAGTTTCACCATATGGGAAGTAGAGTCATTGCACTTGGTTTTATATTTCTTAGTTTAATACACACATAAACAATTCTTCGTGTCAAATATATGTGTGTGTGTGTGTGAATGTGATTGCAATATTAACATAAAATATTATTGTCTGAGAATTATAAAAACGTTTCGTTGATAACTGAACTGGACAGCAAAAACAAAATATTTTACTGATTTGTATGAAATAATTTCAGTTATTATTAACTGAACAGTGTTGAAAAGTTGTTCATTTAAAAGTATTAGAACTGATTGTGAATTGAACAGAGGTAATAAATATTTTGTCGGTTTGACTTTAAAACCTTAAATGAAACGACTGTGGATTAAGCAGTGCTAACATAAGTTGATGTTGACTGAATAATGAGAGTTGAAATGAATGATTGTTTACTGGAGACAGCTGGGCAATGCCACAGTTCACAGGACTGTACTAACATAAGTTGATGTTGACTGAATAATGAGAGTTGAAATGAATGATTGTTTACTGGAGACAGCTGGGCGATGCCACAGTTCACAGGACTGTGCTAACATAAGTTGATGTTGACTGAATAATGAGAGTTGAAATGAATGATTGTTTACTGGAGACAGCTGGGCGATGCCACAGTTCACAGGACTGTGCTAACATAAGTTGATGTTGACTGAATAATGAGAGTTGAAATGAATGATTGTTTACTGGAGACAGCTGGGCGATGCCACAGTTCACAGGACTGTGCTAACATAAGTTGATGTTGACTGAATAATGAGAGTTGAAATGAATGATTGTTTACTGGAGACAGCTGGGCGATGCCACAGTTCACAGGACTGTGCTAACATAAGTTGATGTTGACTGAATAATGAGAGTTGAAATGAATGATTGTTTACTGGAGACAGCTGGGCAATGCCACAGTTCACAGGACTGTGCTAACATAAGTTGATGTTGACTGAATAATGAGAGTTGAAATGAATGATTGTTTACTGGAGACAGCTGGGCAATGCCACAGTTCACCGGACTGTGCTAACATAAGTTGATGTTGACTGAATAATGAGAGTTGAAATGAATGATTGTTTACTGGAGACAGCTGGGCAATGCCACAGTTCACCGGACTGTGCTAACATAAGTTGATGTTGACTGAATAATGAGAGTTGAAATGAATGATTGTTTACTGGAGACAACTGCGCGATGCCACACTTCACAGGACTGTGCTAACATAAGTTGATGTTGACTGAATAATGAGAGTTGAAATGAATGATTGTTTACTGGAGACAGCTGGGCAATGTCACAGTTCACCGGACTGTGCTAACAAGATCCCTTGCTGATTTTTACAATTATAAGATTATCGTTATTAACACTATGATATTTGAAGCTTTTGTTGTGTTGGCCATTACGAAATCAGCTGTAATAATATAGCCCTTTGTTGATTATATGATGATAACAAAAGTTACTGATGATTGGACATTAAGAACAGACCTTGTGTCTCAAGACGGCTGGTATGGGTATTAAAACTTTTATTAAAATAAACTAGAGAACAACTTTATTAACATGAAGATGACCTAAGAAGGTCGAAACGTTGTTCTCTATTTTAATAAACGTTTTAATATCCACACCAGCCGTCTTGAAATACATTATTACTTCAAGTGGGTCTCTCGTCAGCAAGAAGAACAGACCTGGTTATAACATTAACTATTACTGACTAGCTAGTGCTGAAAGTTTATTCGACTATACAACGTTTATAATCAAAACAAATAGTTTCGTGATATTAAATTCCTTGAAACGTTTTATGTTCCAAAAAAAAATGGTCATAAAGTCTTGTTGACAGGACAGCGAGAGTAACTTACAGTGTTATTTCAAAGTGGATCGGCTGTTTTTCATCTTCTTTTTAAAGGAACAAGGAATGTTAGAAGGGCGCTTCGTACAGTAGTTTTCCTCCCTAAGTTGTTTATATGAGCATTACTCACTTAAGTAATTTTATTATTACTGTCGAATGGATGCTCATTTACACATTTAATTACAGATTTCGAGAACTTCAATGTTGTTGCCTTTCAGAAAGAAACTGATTAATTCTTGCCTGTATATCAGTTTACAATCTTCAAAACATTTGACCTGCTTTGATTTAATAAAATAATTGGTTTGGAAACGTATATACATGCCTACTAAACAGTATATATGCGTGTGCATATGCATATATACGCACATGTAATGTTCGTCAACTGTATATTAATTTATAATACATGTATATATATATAGCTCAAAGATCCTTAATGTTTTATACGGAACTCATGGGTAGACAATTATTTCTTACGAAAAGAGCCAGCGTTAAGTCGAGGCTTGGAATGCCTAATGTGTAACGAACCGAAAGTTATAATAGAGTTAGAAGAAAATGGTGACGTGTATAAGATAACCAATGACTTTTCCAATACCAGTCAGTTACATTTAAACTAAATGTTGACTGAACTGTAAGGGAGGAGCTAACTGTATAGTGTTATTAGAAGGTACTATTGTTACTGTTGATTGGATAATATTAAAGAATGTTTTACAAAAAAGCAATACATAATTATAATGTTTTCTAGTTTTGTGGCAAAATATTAAAGGATAGGTGGCGCCGAACCTCAATATGATGCAGATATGCAAGTTACCATAACAGTCTTTTGATCGATAAAACCTCATAAAAGAAATATTTCTTGATTTTATGCAGTTAAAAGAAACAAAGAGGTGAAAAACACAAACAGCTAAAGAAAAATACACGAAATATATGGAATAAATAAAGCAATTCCAGTCAGGCTATTATATTCTGAATAACACAATACATGTGTATAGCAAAATAACTTAGTGGGTAACAAATACTGTTTTATAAAATTAATACTTGAAGCTTAGTGAAACCACAAAAATACAGTATTGAAGTAAAGAAAGAGGATAGTACGTTTCACAGATATTTCATTTAATAGCAATTATGATTTCGCCAGATGTCTTTTAGGGCGAAACCTTGATCATTACTAAATGAGATATTTGTGAATTTCACAATTATCTTTGTTCTACTAAATTTTGTGAATTTTTTTTATTTAATATTATCTTCAGAAAAGTTAAAACAAAAATCTATACAACAAATAAAGAATTTACTCATTTTACTGTAATACTTAATATATATAATAAAGAGACAGTTGTCAAGTGTTAATTTAATTTAATTTTTAATGTCAGCACAAACGCTGAAAAGTTTAAAAATCAAATGATCCACTAAGTGCACGAAGGACATGACGATATGTTTTGCAAATTTATTTTACCGTGTTTCTTTTTTTGTAAACACAGCCTTGTAATTTTACCAATTTATGTTTTCGTCACTAGGGGCCAAAGTGGCAGAATACAACTCTTTGTGTTTTTTTTTCAATTTCTCGCTGAGCTACACGAGGGTTTTTTCTGCGCTAGCCGTCCTTAATTTAGCAGTGTAAAACTAGAGGGAAGACAACTAGTCTTCACCGCCCACCGTCAACTCTTGAGCTACTCTTTTACCAACGAATAGTGAGATTGACCATCACATTATAATTCCCCCACGGCTGAAAGGGTGAACATGTTTGGTGCGACGGTAATTCGAACCCGAGACCCTCAGAACGCCTTAACCCATCCGGCCATGCTGAGCCTAAAGTACACAAAGGACAAATTGTGTTCTGCTCTCTACGGATCTTGAAATGCGGTTGTCTGCGTTGTAAGTACGCAGACAAACAGCTGTACTACTGAGGGGCCCAACTGTATAGAAATCAACGATTACATTGTCTTATTATCTTCTAAGTCATGAAAGTTGACCTGGAATTACGAAAATGTTCTATCAACTCTGAGCCCATTGAAAGCAAGTGAAACAAACTAGAATTTATTCAATACCTTTGCAATTTTCCTGTGGTTAAGAGCTAATTAGGATTAGAATAACCAGCTAATGAGGATTTATTTAAAGTTTAATAATTTATATTTTACATAATTCACTTAGGAAAGTATTCGTTCAGATATTCTCTTTACAGCCTCCTGCTGCACTGTGTTTGTCTTTACGGCCTCATACTGCACTGTGGTTTGTCTTACGGCCTCATGCTGCACTGTGTTTTGTCTTTACAGCCTCATGCTGCACTGTGTTTGTCTTACAGCCTCATGCTGCACTGTGTTTGTTCTTACAGCCTCATGCTGCACTGTGTTTGTCTTACAGCCCCATGCTGCACTGTGTTTGTCTTTACGGCCTCATGTTGCACTGTGTTTGTCTTACAGCCTCATGCTGCACTGCGTTTGTCTTACGGCCTCATGCTGCACTGTGTTTGTCTTTACGGCCTCATGCTGCACTGTGTTTGTCTTATTGGCCTCATGCTGCACTGTGTTTGTCTTTACAGCCCCATGCTGCACTGTGGTTTGTCTTTACGGCCTCATGTTGCACTCAGTTTTGTTCTTACGGCCTCATGCTGCACCAGTGTTTGTCTTACGGCCCCATGCTGCACTGTGTTTGTCTTTACAGCCCCATGCTGCACCAGGGTTTGTCTTTTTCTGGCCTCATGCTGTGCATTTCAGGTTTGTCTTTTACGGCCTCATGCTGCACTGTGTTTGTCTTTACAGCCCCATGCTGCCTTGTTTTCTTCTCTTTACAGCCCCTCATGCTGCACTGTTTTCTCTTTACAGCCCCCATTGCTGCACTTGTTTTCTTTACTTGCCTCATGCTTTACGCACCTCCAGGGTTTGTCTTTACAGCCCTCATGCTTGCACTGTTTTTCTTTTACGTACTTCATGCTGACCTCAGGTTTGTCTTTACGGCCCTCATGCTGCACTGTTTTTCTCTTTACGGCCTCATGCTGCACTGTGTTTGTCTTTACGGCCTCATGTTGCATTGTGTTTGTCTTACGGCCTCATGTTGCATTGTGTTTGTCTTACGGCCTCATGCTGCGCTGTGTTTGTCTTTAAGGCCTCATGCTGCACTGTTTTTGTCTTTGTAACAGGTTTAAATAACTAATTCCTGAGCTGTTGTTTATTTCTATTATCTTTATAATTACAGTTTGGTTTGATCGTTACTAAACACAAAGCTACACAATAGTCTATGATCTGCGAACCACGTGTATCGATTCCCGATTTTAGCATCGTATGCCTGTAGACTTACGGCTGAGCTTATGGAGATGGGAGCAGAAATAGGGTGATCACAATATTAGTAAACGTTAGTAACCATATGTTTCTGCAGTGTATTCAAGAGAAGCGTTAGATACTAGTTGGTTAGTTTTACCCGAAAACATACAGCTTTTATCAACCTACCAGTTTCCAATATGGCTTTGGTCGCATTCGGAAATAAAAGGTTTTCGAACATAAAATAAGATAAATTATTATTTTTAGGGGTGAAAATTGATGTATCTACCTTTTCGTTACTGCTAAAAGAATTAGAATGAATTGCAAAGTTTCGGATGAAAGTAAAAAACTTAGAATCAGACCTTCTTGAATGTTTATTGATTCTTCCAAACTATCTGTATATATAATCATAGTAGCGCCTGCATTTGTATTATAACTCATTCGGTTTGACTGTTATACAAAAACAACAGCAGCAAAATAGAGCGCAGTCTAGAAATATTAAATTTGTGGGTAGAAAACAAATAATAAATAATAAATATAAGTATAAGTATAAATATAAATTCTAAGCGTGTCGATAGGAAATAAGTAATTCTGCAATTTCGATGTCAGACTGAGCGATGTCTCTTTTGATTAGATAATGAACCGTAACAGAGATTCACAAGGGTTGTGTGAAATTTACCGTTTTATATAATATAAATCTCTTCACGTTCTTTGAACTTAAACTTTGTAACTATAGTAAACTATTCTAAAACTAAGAAAATATTATTATATGTTCTCTTGCCCATTAACATCATCAGCACAAAATATTACAGGTTACAAAAAAGTGAATGTTAATATATTACTTTACGCTATAATAGCGTAACTATCGTGTGACGAGGGATTTTAGAAGCTTATGAAAGCACAGCAACACCAAGTATTACATCTCACAAAAACCATTAAGACAGCCCAATTGATACAAAAATTAACTTATACGAAAAGATTGTTGAATGTTTGTTTGTTTGTTTTGGAATTTCGCACAAAGCAACTCGAGGGCTATCTGTGCTAGCCGTCCCTAATTTAGCAGTGTAAGACTAGAGGGAAGGCAGCTAGTCATCACCACCCACCGCCAACTCTTGGGCTACTCTTTTACCAACGAATAGTGGGATTGACCGTAACATTATAACGCCCCCCACGGCTGAAAGGGCGAGCATTTTTGGCGCGACTCGGGCGCGAACCCGCGACCCTCAGATTACGAAGCGCACGCCTAGATTGTTAAATTATTTGCTACAAACGTAGAACACTTTAGAATGTACATCACAGAAATAAGTAACCAATGCCTATATATTCTACTGTTGAACGTGAGTTCACGATGTATTTACAGGACATCTTTACTTTACACACAAAAAATTGAAAACTTCTTTTTAAAACTAAGTATTTGATGTATAAACATTTCTTTTCAACATTTTGTTATTGTTGGTTATGATTATTCAACGTTCTATGAGATTAATGCAACAATATTTGTGAGACCTCGTTTTGTGTATCAATAGAAAATATCAACGGTAGTTAAGGTTAAATAAGTTTGATACTTAATGTAATGTAGGAAATGATACTGGCCTGAATTCAGCATTGAATAAAACTTCTGATGCAGCTTTATGAGTTATATTCACTATTGTTAAAGTAACCATGCAAACAGTTTCTGTTTTTTAAATTTCAACATTTAAAAGTCCGTTTAAATCATTATACTCACATGTTGAGAGTTGTGTTATTATATAAAATGGAAATTCTAATTTAAGTCTTATTTATATAAAAGAACACGAAGTGACAAAAATATAAAATAACTTTAGTGATACGAATACAATACTAACAAATATAGGCTGCATCTGTATATCTCACTAACTTTGTGTTACTTTCACTAACTTAACTTACTTCACATTTATTTATAACACACGATAGAAAAGAATCTAGAAACATGTAGTTCTTTAGCAACAACAATATTAAACACGACGAGAGAAACTTAAAAGATTCAAGTAAGATGACATTAACAGTATTACAAAACCCTTGTACAACATTTCAAGTACACTCACAACGTACGACTCGTATAAGTACATAACAAACTTGTCATAATAAATAAACTTAGTATTTCGAAATCTAAGTTCACGGGTAGTCCAATTCAATTTACACTTCGATCAACGTGTGTTATTGGGTTACACTAGTTTCGGAGAATTCCATTCCTCATCAGTAACCCTGAAATAGAAATAAGCTAGATCTATATCTTAGTGTAAAATAACAAACATGCTGTTAGTGTGAGCGTACTCTAGAATCACTATGAGAAAAGCCTATACACAAGATAGGTTGATTTTATGGTGAATACAAAGCAGTTTCACACAAACAGTTTGAAACTTGTCATAACTATATTTTTAAAATAATTAAATTTTAACACTTTTGTTATGAAAATAAATAATAATTAAAAGTCAAATCGCTAAATAAGCTAAATAATAACGTTTAAACTGAACAGTCTTGTATATCCAATACGACATTTGCTGATAATACATGTACATTTAGCTCTACTAATAGAGAAAAATTAAAACTACTTGGAAACAGTTGGAAATTGGATTTGAAAATAATCTATTTAAAACAAAATATATATTTTATATTCAAAAATGAAACAAATATAAATGAAAACTATTTTAGATTATATATTCGTAATAGTTGGTGTATAATTAATAATAATTGTAAATGTTCGCAAATGAAAAGTGTTTCAGAAATTGACAAAATTTATGTTGGAAGCACATGTTAAGGGTTTGGCAAAGACACTCAAATTTATGTTCGTTAAAATCTATCTTTTGGAAAAAAAAAATGTTAAACGTCTCGATATTAGGATTTTTTTTAAAACAGCCAGTAATTAGCTATGTGATTTTGAATGGGAAGGAGCAAATCAAACTACACTAAATCCAATTCAGTGATGTCGAGAAAACCCACTTGTAGAGAAATATATATGCAAAAACGGCTCATTTGGGTTGAGAAACAAGTAGAAAAAGGAAAACCAGATTCAAAGAACATAAAACGTCACCTTCACACGTTTCCGAACACAGCAAGTCAAATAAGCACAACATAACCATAGAAAACACTCAAATACTAAATAAAGAAACAAACATAAACAAACGCAAAATTAAAGAAGCCTTACTTATACAACAACTTAAACCCAAAATAAACCAATATAAAGGAACGCCTTTACACCTATATTAATATAATAAAATAAATAAAATTATATATTCAAACATCTAACACGGCCCTCTACGTTCCGACACTCAGTTGCACAACCCCTTTCAAACATGTGGTCAGCTACCGGTCAGTTACCTCTTTCTTTGTGAACCTGACGATGACCGAAGAAGGTCGAAACGTTGTTCGCTCTTCTATGTAAAATATTTTCTCAACCCAAACGAACCGTTTTTCCATATATATTTCACTAAATCCAATTGTTTCATTACAAAATAATGTCGTAACTTGCAATATCAAATAATAAAAAAATGAAATGATTTATAAAAGGTATATTTTACGATAAATATTTCATATGAGATATTTATTGGCCCGGCATAGCCAGGTGGGTTAAGGCGTTCGACTTGTAATCTGAGGGTTGCGGGTTCGAATCCCGGTCGCACCAAATATGCTCGCCCTTTCAGGCGTGGGGGCGTTATAATGTGATAGTCAATTCCACTATTTGTTAGTAAAAGGGTAGCCCAAGAGTTAGTGGTGGGTGGTGATGACTAGCTGCCTTTCCTCTAGTCTTACACTGCTAAATTAGGGACGGCTAGCGCAGACAGCCCTCGAGTAGCTTTCCGCGAAATTCATAAAAACAACCAAACATATATTTATTGATATATAAAATACAACTACTTGTAACGAATAAAAATTATTATTATCAAATAAAAATATGTTTTTCTCTAATGGAATACAGAGATTAGAATATAAAATTTCAATAGTTTAAAAACTTATGTATAAACATTTTTGTTATATAAATATTTAATAATTTACTTTTAACTATAAAAATAGAAATAATATGTTTAAATTTAAAATATGAAAAAGAGAATTTATGTTTTACTATAAAAATATGGAAGATTTATTTAAAGTAATAAAATTAATTATTGTTATTTTAATGTTTAAGTGGTTAAATATTGAATAATTAATGTTATTAACTCGAATGAGCCAAAAGCTACTGGATTAATAGTACTTTTGTTTACAGTTTATATCTTAATTTGTATTGTATTTTGTTATATGTTTATTGTGTTGTATAATCGCATTAAATATTAAAGAAATGTTAAAAATATCCGAACAGACAACGATAAACATTCGCTTCATTTTGAAGTTGCTACAAAAATCAAAATAATCTTACCTGGATCTGAGTTTTGTTACATAATGTCAGTAAACCTGTTTTCATATTATAAATTTTATACTACCGTGCATTTTACCATCACATTACTAGCTTTTAAATGCAATTTAGTTTG